>NC_051209.1:4099036-4364880 GCF_015220075.1 Falco rusticolus
CTTTTTGCCGCCTCCCTGCTATTTGCATAGAACATCCTTAGTGAACTGTGTTACAAACCATCCACCTTCCCCTTAGTCAGATCTCTAGTTAAAGTCCAGGTTTTTGCATTAAAATTAAAGCAACCCAGGTGATCTATTTGAATGGTTAGGTGTTTATTTTATGAGTTATAGATGTTGAAATAAAAAAATAATGTAAACTTTTGCTAAATAACCATGGTTAGTTATTTTTTTATCATGAAGTTTGTGTCTCTCCTCTCTGTTCTCAGACTTATGTTGTCTTCTGGTTTTAGTAAAAGTAAACTTATTTGGGAATATAAAATATTCTATCTGGGAGTACAATTCCTAGCTTAAAAAAAGAAATGAGGCATGCTTAGTAAAAATCAGTAGTAATATTAGTTTCATCCTGAAATACTAAAACCTGTAATTTTCAATGGGCTTTGTATTTCAACATCAAATTTAGCTTAGGTCTTGTGTAAACTAATAAATAGGAAGTAATTAGAGCAAATTTAATTTCTGAGTGCAGCTGTTGAGTAAACATCTGTGCATACAAACACTGCTCACTTGTAAAAGGCACAAAGAATGATTTTGAATGCTGAAGTCTAGTGATGACATATATTTGATGTGAACCACAGAAGTATTTGCGGTCAGTCTGAGCTAGATTTTGAACTGTATCTGCAATTTAATGGTTATTTGCTCAAATGTTATGGGTGCCTTTTTATAAGCTCTGTCAAAATTCTTGGATACATAAGTATATATATCTATTGCTCTCTGTTGGAAGTTTCCTCAGGTTTTTCAGGTTGATTTGCATGGTGAATTTGAAGATAAGTCTGATTTGTTATGAAATGTTATTTGAGGGAAGACAATAGAAGTACTGGTGGTATATACAATGATCCTGGATTGAATGAATGACCAGAGGTGGTCATTCCAAAAACACCTGCAAGCCCCCCTGCTATTTTCCATGTTCTTTCTGATCATGCCAGAAAAAGAATCTGGAGAAAACATCATCTTTTAGGTTTTAGCCCTAGTTCTGTTACTTTTATTACCTTCTGTAACTCCTTTGGGAACCATCTTGGTTTTATTTTTATTTGATCTGACATAAGTATCTCTCCATTTTACAAGACATTTTTCACTGATACCTAAATTTTCTTCTGCTGTCTGCCTCAGGCCTGTGTTGTAGTACTTCTGAATGGAAGCCTATGCACATAGTGTGCACTCTTATGACTCCCCCAGCCTGTGAGCAACATCTTTAAATTATCATCACTTAATAGTTTAATGAAAGTCTTCTGTTAGTACAAGAGAAACCAATTTGTTTCACTGTTATTTGTATATCAGAGATTTCCTGTGTCCTTACTGTGACATAAATATGAACAAAATATGCAATGTCATAATTAGATTTATGAAAAATATTTTATATTTTTAATAGTCAATTATTTTCCCACTCTATTTTTAAGGTCTTGTGTTTTAGCATTTCTGCCAAATCAATCCACTCAAAAATCAGCCTTCATCAGATTACTTAAAAACAAATCTGAGAAAAGAGTACATCTAAGCATCTTTGTTACTTTTCCTTTTCTTTGAGTCTACAGGCAATATATATATCTACAGACTTTGTAGGGATGATGATATCCTTATATATGGAACAGAGAAACCTCTCTTGCCACAGCTCTTAGCTACACAGCAGAGCTTAATGCCTTCCTACAAACTCTTAATTGATGAGATGGAATTATATTGAAGTCAAGGTAGACAATATCCACCGCTCTCCCCTCATCTACCTGGCCAGTCATTTCATTGTAGAAAGTTCTTGGGTTGGTTTAGCATGACTTCCCCTTTGTAGATCCATGCTTACTACTCCCAATCACCTTCACAGAGATAGAGGTGAGGCTGACTGGCCTGTAGTTCCCTGTGTCGTCCTCCTTGCCTTTCTTGAAGATAGGAGTGGCATTTGTTTTCCTTTACTAGTTCTAATAATTGTTCAAAGATTGAGAGTGGCCTCATAATGACCCTCAGCACTCATGGGTCCATCTCATCAAGAACCATGGACTTATGTAAGTCTGATTTGTTTAAACACTCCCTGATCTCATCCTCTTCCACAAAGGTTAAGGCTCCAGCCTTTCCCCCGGTCTCTGGGACCCCTGAAGGCTGGTCTTGCTAGTAAAGACTGAGGTGAGGAAACATTCAGTATCTCAGCCTTTTCCATGTCCTATGTCACCAGGACCCCTGCCTCATTCAGCGGCGGGCCCACATTTCCCCTAGTCTTCCTTTAGCCACCTATGTGTACTTAGAGAAGCCCTTCTTGTCTTTGACATACCTTGCCAGATTCAATTCTAGTTGGGCTTTGGCTTTTCTGTGTCTCTGCATGCCTCTATAGTCCTTTTATAGTTACCTGTCCCTGCTTTCACCTTTGGTATACTTCCTTTTTGTATTTGAGTTTTGCTAGGAGCTCCTTGTTCATCTATGCAGGCCTCCTGCCATTTTTGCCTGACTTCCTGTTCATTGGGATGGGCTGCTTTTGAGCGTGGAGGAGTGAATCTTTGAATATTTAGTAGCTTTTTTTGGCTCCTCTTCCCTCTAGGGCCTTATCTTATGTGACTCTTCCAAGCAGATCTTTGAAGAGGTCAATATCTGTTTTTGTCTCAAGTCCAGGGTTGTGAGCTTGCTTTTTTGCCTTGTTCCCTTCTCTCAGGATTTGGAACTCCACCATCTCATGGTCACTGCAGCCAAGGCTGCCTTTGACCTTTACATCCCCAATGAACCCTTCCTTGTTTGTATGAGGTCCAGCACAGCACTTCTCCTTGTTGGCTCCTCTATCTTTTAGATGAGGAAGTTGTCATTGATGCTTCCTGGATTGCCTATGCCCTGCTGTGGTGTCCCTCCAGTAGATATCAGGGTGGTTGAAGTTCCCCATGAGGACCAGGGCCTGCAAATGTGAGACTACTTCTAGCTGTCTTTGGAAGGTCTCATTCACTTGTTCTTTCTGATCAGGCAGCCTATAGCAGATACTCACTACAATGTCACCCATACAAGTTTGCTCTTTAATCCTTACTCTTAAGTTCTCAACAGGCTCCTCATCCATCCCCAGGCAGAGCTCCATGCATTCTGGATGCTCTCTCACTTAAAGGACAACTCTAACTCCTTGTCTTCCAGGCCTGTCCTTCCTAAAGAGCTTGTAGCCCTCCATTGCAACAATCCAGTCATGCAAGCCACTCCAGCACATCTGTGATCCCAAGAAGATCATAGCCCTGCAACAGCACACAGATCTCTAAATCCTCATGTTTATTCCCCATGCTGTGAGTATTAGTGTACAGACACTTGAGAGGCACCCCAGCATGCTGATTTCCCAGAAAGTGCACAGCTATAAAAAAATGTATATAATTATATGCAATACATATATAGAAAGGTTGTCCTGGTTTCAGCTGGGATGGAGTTAACTTTCTTCTCAGTAGCTAGTACAGTGCTGGGTTTTGGCTATGATGTGAGAACAATGTTGATAACAGCACTGATGTTTTTAGTTGTTGCTGGGTAATGTTTATACTAAGTAAAAGGATTTTGTGGTTTCTTGGGCCTTGTCAGCCAGAGGGCTGGCGGGGCACAAGAAATTGGGAAGGGACGCAGCCAGGACAGCTGACCTGAACCAGCCAAAGAGGTGTTCCATAGCATGGGATGTCATGCTTGGTATATAAACTTGGAGGGTTTTCTGGGGCCTGGGGATCATTGCTCAGGGACTGGCTGGGCATCAGTCAGCAAGTGGTGAGCAGTTGTACTGTGCATCACTTTTTTCCTTTCTCCCTTTTCCTTTGGATTTTACCCTTTTCCCCACCTTTCCATTATAACTTATTATTGTTGTTTTTCTTACCTCTTTATTCTGTTTAAATTATTAAATTGTTCTTATCTCAACCCTTGAGTTTTACATTCCTTTCTGATTCTCCTCCCCATCCCTTTGGGTGGGGGGGAGTGAGCAAGCGGCTGCGTGGTGTTGGTTGCTGGCTGGGGTTAAACCACAACAAAGATGTAGGAAGGAGTATACAAATATGTATAAATATTTATTCATAGATACACTTTTATATGTATTTGTATATGGGCAAATTATATTTACCCATGCTTGTACAGAATCTTACAGCTGCCTGTAAGACCATTCATTGTGTGGTGCAGGTGGGTGCTGTATGTGTTTCCTTATCCTTAGGGAAATGCTGCAAAGAGGCAGAGCACTGAGCATGCGGTCAAGATGGTCCTGTTAGGTAATGATTACTGCAAAAGCAGCAGGATGCAGGCTTTGGGACGCAGGCTGCAGCCCCATGCTCTTAGTGACCACAGCTACTGCAGAAAGAACAAGTAGATCAGTAAGAGCAATGGGGGTACTGCAGAGCTGAAAGTCCGTGATTATCTTTTGGGCACAGAATGGTAGGTAGGATTGTTACCGAAATCTCGGAATGAAGAACTTATCGACACCAATGTGATGTAGATAAGCAGACACTTCTTTATTGACGGCCGGGTGCGTGAGCGAGTCCTCTCACGATCAACGCACACCAGGTCCCAAAATCAGATACCATATATAAAACTTATTCATACATATTCATTAAGTATTCATGCATAACCATGATATTTCCCATAAATCATTAACATATTCTCCTCCTATATCTGATTCTGCGCAGTAGAGCTTAGAAAGGTCTAGAAATGGGTCTGGGGTACAATTTGGGTAGGTGGTATATGAGTCGGTGGTCGTGATCTCCCCCTGCCGGAATTACCTTTTACTAAAGTTCACGATTTCTTGGCAGGTAACTACAAGCTGTTCCAGTCGACTCTCCCCGGTTTCCATTAGTCTCATATTCTGACATTTCAATACACCTCTGCGTACAGAAAACTGGTTAAATACAATGGAACCTTTCAACCCTAGAGTTATTACAATAGTTCCAGGCCCTTCTTCTAGCCTTGGTACAAGACGTACAAAAGATTCCATAACGACTCTTATTGCGTAGATGCAAGTTTCCTATAACTTTTTTTTTCTTATCCTTCTATATTTTAATTCTATTAAATGATTTTATAAAATCAATTAATTAATCAAATAAAATCAATCAATTTTAACTT
The DNA here is from genome assembly GCF_015220075.1 of Falco rusticolus. NCBI lineage: Eukaryota > Metazoa > Chordata > Aves > Falconiformes > Falconidae > Falco > Falco rusticolus. The sequence goes on from NC_051209.1 coordinate 4,104,116, forward strand.
ATTAACTAATAGGTAACATTTCCCCCCTTTGAAAGTGTTGAAAATCATTATTTCAATACTTTCACATTATTCATATATCTTTTGTTTCAACATATTTGGGTAATGGATCATGTCTTGGTGAAATAGTTGGTACTTCTCTCATAATCATACGACTCACTGCAATTCTATTGGTAAACTGTTTCTTCAGACATGCATATATAAGCATGCTCATCAAAAAGACAACTAGTAACAGAAACAAAGTCTTAATTATAGATTGTATCCAAGAGCTCAATTTCCATTCCAGTTTGTTAAAAATTTTCCCAAGCCAATCTTCTGACATATCCTTTTGAATTGCTTCAATTTCTTTTTCAATTTTTCCTAATAGGTCTAGATCATGTTCCACATCCTGAGTGACATTTGGAATGTGGATACAACAGTGGTCCAATTTATCCTTGAGATAGCCACACGCTCCATGTTCTTTAAGTAGGAGCATATCTAGTGCCATTCTGTTTTGTAAAGTCATTCTGGAAGTTGCCTGTAGTTGTATATTCAATTCCTTAAACCCCTTCTTGGTAACGTTTGCCAATTTTTCCACTTGACCAGTTAAATGATAGAGCCATGCTCTGTTTCTATATGAAGCTATAGGATTTAAAAGTGATTCCAGTGCCCAGCCAATTTTCACTCCTGTAGATGGTTCATTCCAAATATCATCATTTATCCCTGATCTCTTTATTCGTTTTAATTCTAGATTCTCTAGAGATCCTTTAAATGGTGATTTCTTCCAAATCGGACACAATGTTGGCATGCCTAATGTGATTTGTTTCACCTTACCATCTAATGGTAGGTGTGTTGTCCAGGTTCCATCACTTAATGCCCAAACTAAATGTCCTGGACTTCAAATAGAAGATTTTCTACAACTAAACAAAGTTCCTCTTCTGACTGTAAAGGCGCTGGTTAAATTGTGAATATTCTTAAAACCTCGACAAAAACAACCATATTTCAAAACAGCAGCCAACGGAGAAATTCTTTAAATTACTAAGTCTGCATTATTACAATCATACACTTTTTCACATTTCCACCATGGCACTATTTTATTTTCCTTCTCTCCCGATGTAGTTGACCTATCATCTACCCAGGATAATACTGAAAAAACATTTCCATCCCAGGTAAAACACCAAAAAATTCTTGCTATATACTGAAAATGGGAAAATATGGACATAGACCATATAGAGTCCCACTGGTCTACTAACTGGGTGCTCTGGCCAGTTTCGTTACACTTCCATTCCATAACACTTTTGCTCACGTTGATTTTAAATTGTTCATCATAAGAACACCATCCCACAGTCTTAAATCTTCCTATTTTGGTAAAAACATGATTTAACAATTTTTCACAATCCGCCAGACTACCTGGAGTTTTCCACTGTTTTCTAGTGACTTTCACTTGCTCATACCATTGAGTCACTGGCCTCTGTTCACAATAATTGGTTTCATTTTTATGTTCCAGGTTAGTCAAATTCATAGTTAAAATTCCCCATGGAATAGATTCACCTACTGCCTTCGATATTGGCAAACAAGCAGTAATCTGCGTGATGTTTTGTAAATTGGCAAATTCTTTAATCAATCCTACCATCAAATTTTCCTCAGCCATTTGTTTGGGAATGTCAATCACTTGTTCTGTTTCTATTTGTCTTTTGTTCCTGTCCACCAAGTCAGCCCATGATCCCACCAACACTATCAACAAAAAAAAAAATCCAAAAACCAATCATAACCTGATATGCAAAATTAGACATGTTTCAAAGTCAATTTTTAAGTCTCTGGGTCACGATTAACAATCTTCCACGGAATAGATGCTTTCTTCACAATGCTTTCTTCACTCGAGTATAATGTATCCAAGCATCTGATTCTGCAATTTTGATAGCTGTAAAAGTGGTTAGCAGTATCTGGAAGGGTCCTCTCCAGTGCTCCTGCAAAGGTTCGGAGGTCCAAGTCTTCACGTAGACATAGTCCCCTGGTTGGAAATCATGCACTGAATTTTCCAGGGATAAAGGTCTATTTCAAATTACTACACTCCAAATCACAGCCAAAGTTTTCCTTAGAAAAAGCAAATAGTTGTACACATCTTGTTTTCCTTTTACATGTATGTTTAGATTTGGTTCTAGAGACTCATATGGTTTTCCATATAATAATTCATAAGGACTGACTGAGGTTCCACTCTTTGGCTGTACCCTGATTCATAATAATGCCAATGAAAGTGCCTGAGTCCACTTTAGACTGGTTTCTTGACAAATTTTACTTATTTGTCGTTTCAAAGTTTGATTCATCCTCTCCACTTTTCCACTAAATTGTGGTCTCCAAGACACATGCAAATCCCAATTAATACCCAATACTTTGCTAACACTTTGGACTACTTCAGCAACAAAGTATGGACCTCTGTCAGAAGATTTCCAATAGGAACTCCAAATCTTGGAATTATTTCTTGTAATAACCACTTCACAACCTCTTTTTGCTTGTGTGGTGCGACAGGGAAGGGCTTCTGGCCATCCTGTAAAAGTATCAACCCCTACCAAGATGTACCGGTACCCATTATATCTAGGCAACTCTGAAAAATCTACTTGCCAATAATCTCCAGGTTCTGTACCAGACTTCAGTCTACCCATTTGAACCTTTTTCTTAATCACTGGTTTATTTTTCAAACATACTTCACACTTTACAGTTACCATTTTAGCTATTCCTAACAACTGATATTTACTTGCTTTCATAAAAATGTTACTAAGGCTTCTGCCCCCCAATGACATTCTTGGTGTCTCATTTAAATTATCTCTCTCATCAAGAGAGGTGGAATTACTACCTGTCCATTAGGAGTTATCCACCATCCAGCTAAGTTTTTCTTAGCATTTAATAACTGACCCAATTTGTCATCTTCCTCTGAATATCTCGGTTTTTCCCTAGGAAGGGTTACTGTTTTAGAAGGAATTATTGCCATTTGCGATGCTTGTTTCTTTGCTACCTTTTTTTTTTTTTTTTTTTTTTTTGATGTGCTATCAGCTAAATTATTCCCAGCTATTATTTTTGTATTCCCAATCTGATGTGCCTTACAGTGCATGATTGCTACTTGATCTGGCTTTTGAACTGCTTGTAATAATCGTAAAATCTCTGCTTGATGCTTAATATTTGATCCTTGAGAGGACAATAACCCCCTCTCTTTCCACAAAGCTCCATGGACATGCACTACCCCAAAGGCATATTTTGAATCGGTCCAGATATTTACTCTCTTGTCTTTGCTTATTTCTAAAGCTCGAATTAAAGCAATGAGTTCTGCCTTTTATGTTGATGTGGTACTTGCCAATGCTCCTGCTTCTATAACTGTAGTCTCTGTTGTTACCGCATATCCGGAGTATCGGACTCCTTGTTCCATAAAGCTGCTTCCATCAGTATACAATTCCCAGTCTGGTCGCTCCAATGGCACATCCTTCAGATCTTCACGACTGGAATAAACATACTCGATGGTAGCCAAGCAATCATGTTCCAGTCGTCCTTCTTCCTGTATGGAACTTAAAAACACTGCAGGATTTACCAGGTTAGTTGTCTTTAGAATCACATCATCTTGTTCAGTCAATACCACCTGGTACTTCATCATTCGGCTGGGAGACAACCAATGTCCCCCCTTCTGTTCTAGGACAGTTATCACCATGTGTGGAACATAGACTGTTATTGTTCTTCCCAAAGTCAATTTCCGAGCTTCTTGTATGAGCATCACTGTTGCGGTCACTGCTCAAAGGCAGTTTGGCCACCCTTTACTCACTGTGTCCAGTTGTTTAGAGAAATATCTGTCTGGTCGTTTCCAGCTTCCTATCCTCTGGGTTAACACTCCCAGTGCAAGGTGTTGTCTTTCATGTACAAACAGCTGGAAATCTTTGGTTAGATCCGGCAGTCCCAAGGCAGGTGCAGACATTAAGGCATGTTTCAACTCTACAAAAGCCTTTTGTTGTTGTGGGCCCCATACAAAGGGAGAGTTCTTTTGGGCCTCGTACAGCGGTTTAGCTATTAGCCCATAGTTCATGATCCAAAGGCGACACCACCCAGTCATTCCCAAACATGCTCTGAGTTCATGAATATTTCTCGGCTCAGGTATACCACAAATAGCTTCTTTACGATTTTTTCCTAATTGTCGTTGTCCTTTTAAATCTCAAAGCCCAGATATATCATAGTCTGGCAGGCTATTTGGGCTTTCTTCCTGGATACCTTATACCCATTTAGTCCCAGGAAATTCAAAAGGTCAGTAGTCACCTGTATACAAATAAATCTTTCTTCTATAACAATCAATATATCATCCACATATTGTAAAAATAAATGTCCAGATCTTGGTTTATCCTGTTTCCAGATTTCAAATTCCTTTGCTAATTGACTTCCAAAAATAGTTGGACTGTTTTTAAATCCTTGGGGTAATCTAGCCCATGTCAGCTGCATCTTTCGCCCGGTTTGAGGATTTTCCCATTCAAAAGCAAACAGTTTTCTACTTTCCTTTTCCAAAGGTATACAAAAGAAAGCATCTTTTAAATCAAGCACTGTAAACCATTGATAAGTCTCCTTTAATGCTGTTAACAGTGTATAAGGGTTTGCTACTACAGGATAAATATCCTTAACTATTTGATTTACTGCTCTCAAGTCTTGTACCAGTCTATATTCACCCGAAGGTTTTCTGACTGGTAAAATAGGAGTATTATACTCAGATTCACATTCTTCCAAAATTTTATACTCCAAAAATTTATCAATCAATTTCTTCAATTCCTGTCTCACTTCCGGTTTGATTGAATATTGTTTAATTCTCACTGTTCCTGCGCCTTCCTTCAAATCTACTTTAACCGGTTCTGCTAGTTTCGATTTACCAGGAATATTTGTTTCCCATACAGTAGGGATCACTGCCAAATCCACCTCCGGTGGAATTTCTTGTTCTTTTACCTTTTCTTGTATCATCAGGATTTCTCCCGTTTTTGACTCAGGTATTTTCAAGAAAAGTTCTCCTTCGTCAAAACAATCTGTACATTTAATTTGGATAACAAATCTCTTCCTAAGAAGGGTATCGGACATTCTGGTACATACAAAAATTCATGTGTAATTATCTTATTTCCAAATTTCAAATCCAGGGGTTGCAGGAATGGCCTGTTTTTGTTCCAGTTTTTCCTTTACAGGTATTTAATAAAAAAATGTTGCTCCTGTATCCACTCCCAACCTCACAATTTAAACAACATTTTTTTTTCCCACTTTCTTATTATCAAAAGTTATAGCTATTACCAAATTATCTCTAATAGTTAGCTTACATTCCTCCTGCCAGTCTTTTCTTTGTCTTAAATAAAAAAACAAATCCACATTTGGCATTTTATTCCATTTCCCTTCTCTTTTACAATACAGCATTACCTGCAAAATAGTGTTATAATTCAGTGTCCCATTCGTGGGCCACTTTTCCTGATCATCCAATATATACAAAGGCCACCAATTATTACAATACTCAAATTATTACAATACTCAAATTATTACAATACTCAATCATCTGGCTCTTTTGCAGATCATCCTGTAAATTTCCCCAATGTGCCAATAAACATCCCAACAAAGAAATTTTCGGGATTTTGTCATTTACAGCAAGATTACCCATGCTTTTACTTTTAAACAACCGAGTTAACTTAGTTGCCATGGTGTAATTACTCACAGTACAATACACAATTATTCAACTCTGTCACTCCGATCCGCGGATCCACACTCCACACTCGCTTTCGTTCTCAATTACGCATCTCACCCTTACAGCCACACTCACACTTTCCCACAGTTACTTTAAACAAACATATAACACAATATTATACCTCTTAATTTTCTTCTTAATACACAAACTCACAAAACAACAAAAAACACCAAAAACTTCTTCTAACTTCTTGTTGGAGGCACTACCTTAGAGAACACTATAGCATATAGTTTCTCTTGTCTACACTTTTGTCCAACCCTGCAATAGCTTTCGCTTATGTCTTACGGGCAGACGCCTAGGCTTCCACTTCCACAAGGATCCTTTTAGTCCAACCCTGCAATAGCTTTCGCTTATGTCTTACGGGCAGACTCCTAGTCCTACCCTGCGCAGCTCTTTCACCGCGTCTGACAGGTAGACTTACTCAGTGGGACTCCAACCCACTGGTGGGACTCCCTCCCACTCTTTCCCATACAATTATTATAGTGGGACTCCCCCCCACTTTCTCTAGTGCACTTACTTACTTACTTTAGTGGGACTCCCACCCACTTACTACAATTAAAAAAAGAAGTGTCTTACCAAATATCCAGGGAACGTTGCGAAGAGCCTTACGGATCGGGGATCGATGGGTGTCCCCGAGAAATCCTCGGTGCCGGCCGGAACCGATCAGGTCCCCGACTCCTCCGGTCTCCTTCAGCGAGGTCCCACCTGGGTCTCCAAAACTGTTACCGAAATCTCGGAATGAAGAACTTATCGACACCAATGTGATGTAGATAAGCAGACACTTCTTTATTGACGGCTGGGTGCGTGAGCGAGTCCTCTCACGATCAACGCACACTAAGCTTCAAAATCAGATTCCATATATAAAACTTATTCATACATATTCATTAAGTATTCATGCATAACCATGATATTTCCCGTAAATCATTAACATATTCTCCTCCTATATCCGATTCTGCGCAGTAGAGCTTAGAAAGGTCTAGAAATGGGTCTGGGGTACGATTTGGGTAGGTGGTATATGAGTCGGTGGTCGCGATCTCCCCCTGCCGGAATTACCTTTTACTAAAGTTCACAGTTTCTTGGCAGGTACCTACAAGCTGTTCCAGTCGACTCTCCCCAGTTCCCATTAATCTCATATTCTGACATTTCAATACACCTCTGCGTACAGAAGACTGGTTAAATACAATGGAACCTTCCAACCCTAGAGTTATTACAATAGTTCCAGGCCCTTCTTCTAGCCTTGGTACAAGACGTACAAAAGATTCCATAACAACTCTTATTGCGTAGATGCAAGTTTCCTATAACTTTTTTTTTTCTTATCCTTCTATATTTTAATTCTATTAAATGATTTTATAAAATCAATTAATTAATCAAATAAAATCAATCAATTTTAACTTATTAACTAATAGGTAACAGGATGGTGGTGATAAAAGGGCTGGTGGGGCTATTAGTTCTGGGGCTTTGTCTTACAGACTGGCAAAACAGAAAAAAAACTTACAAGAAAGTGCTAATTAGGAAAATTAAAACAAATTTTGTGTTGCTGCAAGTGTTGTGTTGACAAGGGTTTATGGGGGTCATAAGGCCCCTTCAATGCAAACTGCTTTTCTGAACCTGATGGGCCAGTGAACGTCTCCCACTAGGGTAGAAAATCTCCCCCTTCACTACATGAAGATTATGAAACATTTGTTTGGGGTGTAGAGCAAATTTTTGACTCTTTATGCTTATGGCTTAACCTCAGCTGGCAACTAAGGCTGAAACCAGGATGCCACCAGCTATTTGAACCCAATGATTATGCTCAGCTGTCTTGAAGCTGTCAGCATGCACAGCTCTTTCTACTCTCCCACTATTAATTTAAGCAATATAAATGTAGAGAGAATTTTAGACTGAATCAGTACTCTCCTGCAAGGTAAAAGTGCTGTGTTTTGATCAGATTTTCCACCTGGCTATCATTACTGTAAAAGTTGTTGGGGGTGAGGTTTGCAGAACCCTACAGTCTATCCTCCATTCAAAAATTAAAGACCAACCTCAGAGCTATTTAATTGATCTAAGTAACAGTGACAGTCTCTATTTTGCTGGAAGCTTCATAGCACTTACAGCAGTGAGGGACTTCACATGTTAAGCAGAGCAAAAGACCTATATGACAAACCAGAATGGCCTGTGCCACCCTATGCTGAGTGATCTGCTACATGTTAATATATGCATAATATCTGTTTATACATATTTGTATACTATATATATTTCTATGTAGATGTTGTATATAAATATATATAGCTGTGTGTTTCCTGGACCAAAGGAAATGGACAGCCAGTCAGAGGGTGGTCTGAGATCCTGTAGGTATGACAGTGTCAAAAAATGGCAACTAGCCAATCACAAAGCAGTATGAAAACACATGGGAATGACACTGTCAAAAGTGGTGGTCTTCCTGTATGTAGTGAGAGGGGGCTTCCTTTTCTGACATACTTCTGGGTACACTGGTGGGGGCAGCTAGTCCTAGCAGCCAATTATAGGATAGTATGAAAACACATAGGGCATGACATTGTCAAAAATGGTGCCTACCTCCCATAAAATGGTGGCTGAAACAACAGGGCAGACCCTTTGTATTTAGAGGGAGGGGGCTTCCTGCTCTGATATCCTTCTAGGGTAAACAGGAAGTGGGTGGCTGCTCTGGCCAGCCATTCACAGGGCTGCCTGGAAACACATGGGTATGACCATGTCAAGAAATGGCTGTCAGCCAATCACAGAGCAGTTTGAAAACATGGTGGTTATGATATTTAGCAAAATGGCAGCTCCCTGCCATAAAATGGTGGCTGAAACAAAATGGTGGTCCCTATGTATGTAGGGGAAGGGGCTTCCTGGTCTGATGTACTTTTGGGTAAGGTGATCCTGCCAGTCAATCACAACAGAGCATGTGAATGGAAGATGAGAGTGACTTCCAGGGAGAATGGAACATGTGGCTGCCTGCAGGGTGCAGGACTTCTGCTGGAGGATGGGGGTGGGGCACCTGTCACTTCTTGTCAGTGGTCCCTATAATACTGACAGGGCCATTGTTTTACTTTATCTGATAAAACATTGATTATTTCTTCTCCCAAAGATGTTTGAGTTTAGTAAGCAGATGAGAATAAGGATTGTTTTTTCAGTTGTGGCATGCTGTGAACAATTGCAAAAATCATAGTCAACATTTGTAATGAACTCTGTGACTGATAAATTTGTGTGAGTTGAAATGTATTATGCTGGATGAATAGGAAATACTCAGAGTACTGTGCTAATTCATACAGGTAAATGACTTTGCTCTTATGCAGATCATTATCAAGGTTTTTTTAACAAGTATACTGATAGGACCTAGATTTTCTTATCAGCCAAGGCATATTTTTGGCAAAATAATGCAACTGACTGCTCACTTGAATATTTAATTTTATACTCGCTTATGCAGAAGAACACCAGCTACTGATACATTAAAACAATTCAGGTATCTCTTATCTCAGTCACTAATGTGGTCCAACTTTCCTTAGTTTATGAAATATGAATGTTCTGTTTGACTACAGGTAAGTACATTCTTGTATCACTGAACGATTCCTTTCCTAACATAGGGATCTGTCGCGACGGAGGGAAGACACAGTCACTCAATATGAGTGATCAGCAGACTTCGTTTATTGTCCCTTACAGTCACCTTTTATGCCTTCTTATAATTAGCTCATACATATTACAAAAGTTAAGCTCATTATTGGTTAGTTGCCTAAATACCAAGCCCGCCCCTAGTTTCTCTTCTGTAGTTATCTGTTCCCACCTGTAACATTCTTTTCCCACCGCGATCTTCCTGTTATTGTGTAACAAGAACAGCCAAGGATAGTGTATTTTTGCTTTACTTCAGATAAGCTGAGAGCAATGTGCATTTTTGTCCAGCCAGCTGGACTATGTCTATGTGACCCTTTTCAGCTAGCCAGTTATCCACAGGGATCACAATTTAAAATTTTTTAGATTGGGTTCTTTGATACAATACAAGCTTTTACAGAAGCTACTAAGTATATGTCGTGGTTTAACCCCAGCTGGCAACCAAGCACCATGCAGCTGCTCACTCACTCCAGCTCACCCGGATGGGTGGGGAGGAGAATCAGAAAGGAATGCAAAACTTGAAGGGTTGAGATAAGAACAATTTAATAACTTAAACAGAATAAAGAGGTAAGAAAAACAACAATAACAATAATAAAAATAATAACAATTAGGATGGAAAGGTGGGGGAAAAGGGCAAAATCCAAAGGAAAAGGGAGAAAGGAAAACAAATGATGCACAATACAAATGCTCACCACCTGCTGACCAATGACCAGCCAGTCCCTGAGCAACAATCCCCCCCAGCTAACCCTCCAAGTTTATATACCAAGCATGACATCCCATGCTATGGAACACCTCTTTGGCTGGTTCAGGTCAGCTGACCTGGCTGTGTCCCTTCCCAGTCTCTTGTGCCCCTCCAGCCCTCTGGCTGACAAGGCCCAAGAAACCACAAAATCCTTTTACTTAGTATAAACATTACCCAGCAACAACTAAAAGCATCAGTGCTGTTATCAACATTGTTCTCACACCATAGCCAAAACTCAGCACTGTACTAGCTACTGAGAAGAAAGTTAACTCCATCCCAGCTGAAACGAGGACAGTATCCACCCCTTATTCCATACCATTTATGTCATGCTACATTTTCCAATACATCATCATCATCATCATCGCCTCTCCTGTCCTTTATAAAAATACAGATATCATTCCCTTAGTCTAAGGATCATCCCTCTAAAATCCATTGAGTTCATTTAGTCCATGATGTTGGGCTCCATCTGTTCTAATAGTCTTTCTGGGCAAGGAGGCTGGTACGAGGTGTTGGTTTGTTCCATGTTGAGGCCAGTTCTAATCCTATTACAGCTGTGCTGATCTGGTTTCACCAGTCAGTCTTCATTGGTGTGGCAGTTGAAGAGAGAAATAAGGCTCAAATCTTCAAATCTAAAGATGGTAGAAAGGGATGCCACAAGATTATCCAGTCTCTCCGGGGCATGGGTTCATCATATTCTACCATCATCACCAATGATAATATACAGTATTATATAAAAATTAACATAATTTATTGACTGTTTTCACCCAAAATCAAATCCCCTTGAGGCATACATCGAACTTCCCCATCTTCCTGCATTACCCACCAAGTGCTCCCAGGCCCTTGAGCAAAAATAATCCCACGAATGGGTTTACCCTTTCCTGAGGCAGGAATGACCCAGACTGTTTTCCCAAGCATTTTTTTAAGGTGCACTACAGGGACTTTATCCCCCTCTACAGCATGCAAAAGCTTTGATTGGGCAGGACCAACTTGGCTATCAGAGCCTCTGGTGTTGACTAACCAGGTGGTCTTTGTTAAATGTGTATCCCAGTGTTTCAAAGTCCCACCAGTCATTGCTTTCAGTGTAGTCTTTAACAGTCCATTACATCGTTTAGTTTTCCCAGAGGCTGGTGTATGATAGGGAATGTGATATATCCACTCAATGCCATGTTCTCTGGCCCAAATATGTCTATTAGACTGTTTCAGAAATGAGTTCTGTTGTCCGATTCAATTCTTTCTGGGGTGCCATGTTGCCACAAGACCTGTCTTTCAATGCCTAGGATAGTGTTCTGGGCAGTGGCATGGGGCATAGGATACGTTTCCAGCCATCTGGTGGTTGCTTCCACCATTGTAAGCACATGGCGCTGCTCTTGGTGGGTCTATGGGAGTGTGATATAGTCAGTTTTCCAAGCCTTACCATATCCATATTAATATTTCAGCCATTGTCCTCCATACCACAGAGGCTTTAACTGCTTGGCTTGATTAATTGCAGCGCATGTTTCACATTCGTGGATTACCTGTGCAATAGTGTCCATGGTTAAGTCCACCCCACGATCTCGGGGCCATCTCTATATGTTGCATCTCATCCTTGATGACCTGAAGTGTCATGGGCCCATCGAGCTATGAAGAATTCACCTTTATGTTGCTAATCCAAATCTACCTGAGCCACTTCAATCTTTGCTGCTTGATCTACCTGCTGATTGTTTAAATGTTCTTCAGTGGCCTGACTCTTGGGTACATGAGCATCTACATGACGTACCTTTACAACCAGGTCAGGTTCTCCACCTGAGCAGCAATATCTTGCCATAATGCAGCAGCCCAGATGGGTTTACCTCTGCGTTGCCAATTACTTTGCTTCCATTGCTGTAACCACCCCCACAGGGCATTTGTCACCATCCATGAGTCAGTATAGAGATAAAGTATCAGCCACTTTTCTCATTCAGCAACATCTAAAGCCAGCTGGATAGCTTTCACTTCTGCAAACTGGCTTGATTTTCCTTGTCCTTCAGCAGTTTCTGCAACTTGTCATAGGGGACTCCATACAGCTGCCTTCCACCTCTGATGCTTTACTACAATATGGCAGGATCCATCAGTAAACAAGGCATATTGCTTCTCATGTTCTGGCAGTTCATTATACAAAGGGGTTTCTTCAGCACGTCACCTCTTCCTCTGGTGACATCCCAAAATCTTCACCTTCCGCCCAGTCCATAATAACTTTGAAAATTCCTGGATGATTGGGATTTCCTATCCAAGCTCACTGTGTAATCAGCGCAACCCACTTATTCCATGTAGCATCAGTTGCATGATGCGTAGAAGAAACCCTCCCTTTAAACATCCAGCCCAGCACTAGTAACCGGGGTGCCAAGAGGACCTGTGCTTCAGTACCAATCACTTCTGAAGCAGCTCAAACTCCTTCATAAGCTGCCAATATCTTTTTCATTTGGAGTATAGCGGGCCTCCGATCCTCTGTATCCCAGACTCCAAAAACCCAAAGGTCGTCCTCGAGTTTCCCCTGGTGCTTTCTGCCAGAGGCTCCAGGTTGGGCCATTCTCCCCAGCTGCGGTGTAGATCACATTTTTTACATCTTGCCCAGTCCGAACTGGCCCAAGGCCTACTGCTTGAACTCTCTCTCATTTAATTTGTTCAAAGGCTTGTCATTGCTTAGCATCCCATTTAAAATCATTCTTCTTCCGGGTCACATGATAGAGAGGGCTTACAATCATATTGTAGTTTTGAATGTGCATTCTCCAAAAACCCACAACACCTAAGAAAGCCTGAGTTTCTTTCTTATTAGTTGGTGGAGACATCGCTGCTATTTTGTTGATCACATCCATTGGGATTTCACGATGTCCATCTTGCCATTTTATTTCCAAAAACGGATTTCCTGTGCAGGTCCCTTAACTTTGTTTTATGGCAAAACCGGCTTTCAGAAGGATTTGGATGATTTTCTCCCCTTTCTCAAAAACTTCTTCTGCTGTATTGCCCCATACGATGATGTCATCAATGTATTGCAGATGTTCTGGAGCTCCACCCTGTTCTAGTGTGGCCTGGATCAGTCCATGGCAGATGGTAGGGCTGTGTTTCCATTCCTGGGGCAGTCGATTCCAGGTGTATTGGATGCCCCTCCTTGTGAAGGCAAACTGTGGCCTGCACTCCGTAGCCAAAGGGATTGAGAAAAACGCATTTGCAATATCAATAGTGGCATACCACTTGGCTGCCTTTGATTCCAGTTCATATTGAAATTCTAGCATGTCTGGTACGGCAGCACTCAATGGCAGTGTGACTTCATTCAGTCCACAATAGTCCACTATTAGTCTCCATTCTCCATTAGGCTTTCACACTCGCCACATAGGGCTATTAAAGGGTGAGCGGGTTCTGCTGATCACTCCTTGGTTCTCTAGTTGGTGAATCAGCTCCTGGATGGGAATCAGGGAGTCTCAGTTGGTGCTGTATTGCCGCCGGTGCACTGTGCTAGTAGCGATCGGCACCTGCTGTTCCTCAACTTTCAGTAGCCCCACCACAAATGGGTCTTCTGAAAGACCAGGCAAAGTAGAAAGCTGCTTAATTTCCTCTGTTTCCAAGGCAGCTATACCAAAAGCCCACCAATACCCTTTCGGATCCTTGAAATACCCTCTCCTAAGATAGTCTATGCCAAGGATACATGGAGCTTCTGGGCCAGTCACAATGGGATGTTTTTGCTACTCATTCCCAGTCAAGCTTATTTCAGCCTCCAATACTGTTAGCTGTTGCGATCCCCCTGTCACTCCAGAAATACTAATTGGCTCTGCCCCTTGATAGCTTGATGGCATTGTGCACCTGTATCTACTATAGTTTTAAATTTCTGTGGGTCTGATGTGCCAGGCCATCAGATCCACACAGTCCAATAAACCCTGTTATCCCTGTCCTCTACCTGATTGTAGGCAGGGTCCCTCTAATCCTGGTCTAGGGACTCCGCACTAGGACGGCAAGCAGTGCAAAACAGATGTAACATGGAGTGGTTTCACTCACTTATGTCTTGTCCGAATGGTTTAGAATTCCTAAACTAGAGTTTTAGTATCTTCCATCCCACAGAGAAAAGATGCTACACTTCTCAAGTCTGTGATTTGATAACATTCTATAGGAAGCCAAAGATAACAGAGCCTTTTTTTTCCCTGCCAAATTACATTGAAAATCTTACTTCAAACCTCTTGTCCACAGAGAATCAAAACTTGAGCCTAGGAGTAGAGTAGTTACTAGTTTTCATAGCTTCCTATAGAAAAGACTTGCATCATACATATATATATATATAACATTGAAACACCTAAGTTATTTTGCAGGTGTATTTCAGTAGTCTGCTTCCTTCTTCTATTTATTTGGTGTGCTTTGACTTTGATGTGTGTCCTCGTTTCAGCTGGGATGGAGTTAACTTTCTTCTCAGTAGCTAGTACAGTGCTGGGTTTTGGCTATGGTGTGAGAACAATGTTGATAACAGCACTGATGCTTTTAGTTGTTGCTGGGTAATGTTTATACTAAGTAAAAGGATTTTGTGGTTTCTTGGGCCTTGTCAGCCAGAGGGCTGGAGGGGCACAAGAGACTGGGAAGGGACACAGCCAGGTCAGCTGACCTGAACCAGCCAAAGAGGTGTTCCATAGCATGGGATGTCATGCTTGGTATATAAACTTGGAGGGTTAGCTGGGGGGGATTGTTGCTCAGGGACTGGCTGGTCATTGGTCAGCAGGTGGTGAGCATTTGTATTGTGCATCATTTGTTTTCCTTTCTCCCTTTTCCTTTGGATTTTGCCCTTTTCCCCCACCTTTCCATCCTAATTGTTATTATTTTTATTATTGTTATTGTTGTTTTTCTTACCTCTTTATTCTGTTTAAGTTATTAAATTGTTCTTATCTCAACCCTTCAAGTTTTGCATTCCTTTCTGATTCTCCTCCCCACCCATCCGGGTGAGCTGGAGTGAGTGAGCGGCTGCGTGGTGCTTTGTTGCCGATTGGGGTTAAACCACGACAATGTGATTCTAGTACATTGTATGGGGGAATGGATTTTTGATGTGATTCTACTGAATTGTATAGGGGAATTGTATGGGGAATTAATGCAATCAGATTTTAAAGGACTTTTGGTGATGATAGACACATTACTGGAAGTTTGGTGCCTACATACCTGGTCCAAAGTCTCCATACATTTTTCACAATTCTGCATGGGTTGCCAGAAAGACTACTAGTACTTTAGATTTAGTGCTAAAGGAAGACAATTGTTTTGAGAATCTTTGGATGCTTATCCTAGAAAATTGGAGCTAGATATTTGTTTGCCTAAATACAATTACTTAGAACAGTAGAATCTCGAGTTCTGAGAAGCTAGTGGCTTAACTTTGTCCTTGCTGTCTTAAAGTGCAGAACTCAAATATAAATTAGCCACCATCCTATGTATGGTGTTCTCTGATGATGGAACAATAAGATTATTTCAGATCAGAATCAGGGTGCAAACTATCACCTGGGCCATGTAAATGATCAAGGAAGTTAGAGCTCAAATATGAATTAAAGATTCAAGTTAACAGGACAGTTTCAGTGTAGCCAAAATATTTAGGTTTCTTTATCCATGTATTTAAAAATAGTTTATTCTAGTCCCCTAGGTTAGGTAATAGGTAGTTTGGGGCTTCAGCTGGTAAAATGGTAGCAAGCACTGTATAAAAAACCTGTGCTAAACAGATACTGCTCACTCCTGCAAAATCCTCTCACAGTTTACTCAAGCTCTAATCTGATTTTGTGTCCAGTAAATGTATTTTAAAAGATATTTCTTACATTAACCTTCATTAATAATGCCTATTAAATAATGCCTTAAAACCAGTATGCTTACATTGAGGTAATAAACTTCAGTCACTGTGGCAAAGAGTAAATTATCTTTTTATTCTAATTTCATAGGAATAGAGATATACACAGAGGTGAAAGAGTTTACTTGAGGTCAAGTACAAGATATTATCAGAAATAGGGTTAAAACTAGGGATTTTCCAGAGCTGTTCATATACTTAGACTACTTGATATTCCTACTTCCTTTGTCCTTTTACTCTAATATAAATGAATTTGTTATGACAAGAACATTAAAGAGGAAATTATCCATAACATTAATGTGTAATTATTTTTGTCCTGCTATCTATAAAATGAATGATTAATTTTCTCTTGGTAGATAAGCACACATCTGCATTAGTGTATTGCACATAGAATGAAAGAGGGGAGATTTTGTTCTTTAAAGTTATATTTAAACCATAAAAACTAGCATGCTTTACAACAAACATCTTCAATGCATTTAATAATTCTGTGTTTCAGAGCAGTATATAGCTAGTGACTTATCTACCTTGAGGAGAATGACTGTGATGACTGGAAATGTTCTTGAAATTAGACCAGCATGAGGTCTCCTCTGCCAATCTAAGGTAAGACTGCTGAAAGGCAAGAAGTCCAAGGTGATGTATGTCCAGCTGACTGTACATTGACAATGTCATGCCTGGCAGAAGTTCTATATGCCTGAAGCCAAAACAACCCAGGAAAATGGGTAAACCTGGGGGCATCATCAGTCTATGAGGCATGGTAAACATAAATTGCTTTCTGAGGGATATTTAATAAATGGAACCAAAAACTTCTTTAGATAATGGACAGGTTTTACTAACAATTATAGTCCAGACTTCTGCCACAGTGAAGCACCTTTTTAAATTATTGTGAAGATTAACTAGTTAATTACCTAAGAATATGAAGCATAATAGCAAATACAAGAGCGTTGTTTTCAGTTAATTTGTAAAGCCTTTACAACCCCCAGAGATCTCATTAAAGGAAAATAATTTAAAAATGATTTTTAAACAATTTTAAATGAGAATGTGGACAGTTAATTATACAGTCTGATGCTACAAGGGCTATGTTTCTTGTTAGAGAAAATGCTCAGATTCTGCTTTCCCTTAACCTGGTGTACATCAGAAGAGGTTTCGGTTGCAATCATTTTGCATCAGGGTAAGCCTGATATAAAATGAGGGCAGAGTCAACCCTACTGGGACTTACACACGTAAAGCAAGTATGATTTGGCAAAAAATATTCATGAAAACTAATCTGATTGCTTTAAAATATTATTTTGAAATGTTTTCTTTAAGTGATTGTAGCAAAAAAGCAACAGAACATACACTGAGATCTGAAGTATATCTGTCTTATTCTGCTTCCTTGAAGTTACGTAAATTATGTATGCCCTCTTCACTTTGGCTAAGCCTGGTCTTCAGAAAAATATTAATTATCATGTAATAACTTTCACTAATTGTTTCTCCCTTTAGAGTATTAAAAAATTGTTTGTGTTGACAATAGTAAAGGATAATGAATGGTTGTTAAAATTTCTGTAGTGCAAAATGAAATATTGTTTTTGCTAATAATTTCAGAGAGACAGTCAGTATGTTTTTAATGATATTATGGGTATGCTCCCCCCTTTTTTAAAGGGAAATAACCCTCACATTTATCTACCATTTACAGAACTTGGAAAACCTCTATCAATTCACTCAAATTATTATTAAATAAGACATTAAAATATCCTAAACCACATCATAAACAATATACAAATTCTTTGTGTTCAGAAATCCCATTTTCTTCAAAGGTTTCACTTGATTTCAATGGGAGCTCTGTAAACAGGGGGCTGAAAATCTAAGTTCTTAATAATAAAGAAATCCTGATTCCAAATACAGAGATGACAAAAAATAAAGCACATTTTAAGAAAAAGTTTGAACAAAGATGTTTTGTATAGCTTTATCAGATATTTCTTTTAGCTATGAAAACCTCATGTATATGCATGTTGATTCCTTAGCATATATGCACACATTTTCTAATAGCTGTCATAATTGCAGACTTGTTGCCAAGTCAAAATATGTCCCAACACACAAATACAATTATCATTCTTTAAGAGGAATTACTCACATAATGATATATATATATATATATTTATATACATATGTATGCACATCCCTCTCTAATTTCTAGTGGTTTCTAATTCTAGAAGTAAATTGAATGCTTACATTGTTTTCAGGTGCAAATGCCCTGTCAAGCTCTTACAAAGAGAGTACTTCATTTAAAAAATATTATATTAATTTTAAATGTAAAAAAATATTTAATCTCTTCAGTACTTTTAATTGTAGCACCACTCTTACTCCATGAAAGCATTAATGAGATCTCAGACTGATTTTGATTCTATTACTCATCTGATTATCATGAATAACTCAATTGCTGATCTTTTATGGTACAAGCTAAAAACAATGGAAACTGAAGCATATCTAGAACATGGTAAGTCTCCTATAATAATTTAATTTCTTGGAGAGTAGTGAATACCTTCATTTAAGTATAGAGTACATATAGGAGTTCAAATTACCTTGTAGTGCTATACCACTGCTCCTCAGGAGAGTTTTGATGAGCTTTCATATAAATACCAATGTGGTTCACTCTTAACACTTGGGGATACAATAAGAATCAACAAGCTAATCAACAGCATCATTTGCCTTAGCCCTGTAAAATAGTTTGGATAGGACAAATTTTGTGCTCAGTTCAGTTGAGCTGACTTGGATCAATAAGGTAGCTGCATTTCTTGTGGTACTTGTTAATCTTCTGAAGTGTTATAGCACTAGTATAGAGATTTTTTTTGTTAAAATGCCTATAGGTGTTTTATCTGCTGATGTTCCTTCTAATTTTTTTTTCTCTCTGGTCTACTGAATCTTGAATATTTCTTAGTAAAGTAGCACATCTTGAACAGGAGCAAAGAGTACCCTCACCCAAGAATAGCCCATTCCTGGTATGCAGGGCAGGTTCTGATTTTCCCTACAAAGAAAAGACTTATGGGCAGCCAATGACAGGAACAGGGAAAGGTGAAATTTAGGCTGGCTGAATCCAGGACAGTTTAACTCATTCATTCTGACATCTCTTCTGAGTCTGCCAAATAAATCAGAAACTGGTGGTCAATTTGTGATATAGGCACACAAACAGAGGACAAATTGACACACCCCAAATAAGGCTACTTTCTTGGAAAGGGTCTTGAGAAAAGTTATGACCTCTCTGGAGGTTACATAAACAGAATAATTTACTGCATGGGTAGAGTAGAAGCCTACTCTCTCTGATAGATGCAACCTACCACTTAAAATCAGTAAGTTTATTTATGAAACGAAATAGCCCTATAATGAAATGGCTTGTCCTGTTCTGAAAGGGATGAAAACTAAGAGGAAAACAAATAATAAAATAAATATCAGCAGTAATCCAAAATCACTTCTTTATGTACTGTTTCACATCATAAACACTTTTCAATTTTAATTAATTACTTAGTTATGATCAGTAGGATCAGTTATAATTGTTGTTATAATCCTTCCAAAGCTTACATGTTACTTGAACAGGGACTTATTTTGTTATCATTTTACAGAAATAATGTGGTATGCATATAAGTATATATGGCAGAGAGAGAAAGACAAGCCATTCTACTTGTATGAAGACCTTAGAAAATTGTAGGTTTGGAAGTTTTGTAGTAAGTCAATATACCAAAAATTTCATTAAAAGAGAATCATGCATAGTCAAGCTTTTAAAAGGTTGGAAATATAAGTATTAAAGCTTCCTTTGTAACCTTTATAATACTTTCTTTGATCATATATTAGTTTTCTCACATATTCCATCAGCAAAGTTTAAAGGTAAGATCTTCAAAGCCATAGCACAGGTTTCTTTCATTTGAGTGAAATGAGGTCAGATACTTTTCTGTATGTGGACAGTTCTCAGAGATATATATAACACATACTTTGCCTTTAAGTTACACAATAGAAACAGCAGTGAAATACTGAATATCAGGATACCCTAGTGCTGGGAGTAATATATGTCCCAGCAGTAGTAACAAACACCTAAGGATTTATAAACAGCTAAGAAAGAACATAAATTTGGTACATACAATCTGAAATCCATCTATCCAATGTGGAAACCAAACCAAATGAACCAGATTTATCTCCCTGTTTACAAACTTCAAAAGTTTCAAAGATGACTTCCAGTACCTACAGCTGTTACCTACTTTTTTCATGAGAGGCTGGTGGAATACCTTGTATAATTTTAAGTATTTGTTCATATTTTTAAGTGATTCACTGTAATTTGCTCCACTCTTTTGTGCATGAACATTGTAAGAAAGTAGTTCACTGGAAGAAACAGTCACCGTAACAGAAAATTTTAAACAAATATCACCAAATACTCATGGAAAGAAAATATTTCATTCATACTTATGAACATGTCCTGGTTTCAGCTGGGATAGAGTTAGTTTTCTTCTTAGTAGCTGGTGCAGTGATGTGTTTTGGATTTGGTGTGAGAACAATATTGATAGGACACTGATGTTTTTGGTTGTCATTGGGTAATGTTTATACTAAGTCAAGGACTTTTCAGTTTCTTAGGCCCTGCCAGCGAGAGGGCTGGAGGGGCACAGGAAACTGGGAGGGGACACAGCCAGGACAGGTGACCCAAACCAGCCAAAGAGGTATTCCATACCATATGACGTCATGCTGGGTATATAAACTGGGGAAATAAGAAGGAAGGGGGGGACATCTGGCATTATGGCATTTGTCTTCCCGAGTAACTGTTATGCATGATGGAGCCCTGTTTTCCTGGAGATGGCTGAACACCTGCCTGCCTATGGGAAGTAGTGAATGATTTCCTTGTTTTGCTTTGTTTTCATGTGCAGCTTTTGCTTTGCCTATTAAACTGTCTTTATCTCAACCCATGAGTTTTCTCACTTCTACTCTTCTGATCCTCTCCCCCATCCCACTGTGGGGGAAGTGGCTGCGTGGTGCTTGGTTGCTGGCCGGGGTTAAACCACAACAGAACATCAGTGTTAAAAGCCTCATTTCAACAGTAGCTTTAGTTCAGTCAGAGACAAGATACATACCATGTTATTTACATATACAAATAAGGTATAGTTTAAGAATTATTTTAGAAATAATTATCAAAGTTATTTATCAAATAACTATAACAAATATATCAAAGATAACACAAGACAATCTGCAAACAGATATTTATATATATTTATATTGTTTTAGCTTTTCTTGTTAATACTCTACTCTGCACCCTTGTACTCTGGGCCATATAATGTATAGTAGCTACTCTAGCCAAGTCACCTACACATTCCTGCAAGGAAAGATAATACAGCCTTGGGCACAACCCTTTGTCTATTATAGCCTGTAGTGGGGTAACCTTGGCTAACAAAGAAACTCCCACCCAGCTGCTCACTCCATGCCCCTCTTCAGTGGGACAGGGGAGAAAATAGGACACCCCAACCCCAACTTCCCCCACCCCCCCCACCCCCGGAATGAGAAAATTCATGGGTTGAGATAAAAGAGATAAAAGACAGGGAAATTGCTTACCAATTATCATTGCAAGCAAAACAGACTCAACTTGGGTAAAATTAATTTCATTTATTTTCACTTAAAATAGATTTGGGTAGTGAGAAACTAAAAGACAAAAATTAAAACAACATATTTCTCCCACCTTTCCCAGGCTCAACTTCATTCCTTCAGTTCAGAGCAGCACTGGGGAGAACGGGGGAGGGAAGTTTATGATTCAGTACATAACAGTTTTCTCTCTCTGCCGCTCCTTCCTTCTCACACTTTTCCTCTGCTCCAGTATGAGCTCTCCCCACAGGCTGCAGTCTTTCAGGAAAAAGATCTGTGCTGGCATGGGTTCTCCACAGGCCACAGTTCCTGTCAGGAAAATCTGCTCCAGCATGGGTTCTCCATGGGCTGCAAGGAAATATTTGCTCTGGTGCCATGGAGCATGTCTTCTTCCTCCTTCTCTGACCTTGGTGTTCCTTCTGCTGTTTCTCACTCTTTGTTCCCTCATCCTCTCTGTGTCTGTAATTTTTTGCCAATTGATGTGCGGAATCGAACTCTACAACTCCAGGAGAGTTATAAAGCAGGTATGTTTATTGCCGCGCTGGGTACAAGGGGGATAGCTCCTCCTAACTTGCACACCGTTTAAACAAGCAGCTGGGTATTTATTATACAAAGTCATGCATATGCATAAGGTTTCCGAACATTCAGAATCTCCTCCCTCTGGCGCCTCTTCAAGATGTTCTTTTCACCTTCTTGGGCAGTTACCTGAAGTTCTTGTTTATCTTTGCACACATTACCAGTCTTTGTTGTTTAGTTTCTGTTATCTTAAAACATCTGCTAGCTAATGATTAGCCCTTCCTTATTGATCCACTCTAAACATGTCAAGCTAATACATGCCTACTGGGCTGCTTTTAATCTATATCAGCATGATCCCCAAGCGGGGGATCCACCCTCTTCGGGGTGGGGGCCATTTGAGTAGGAGGTTGCTGATCTACTACTACCACAATTATTTTACCCTAGTTTGTTTTCTTTTAGCAGTTAGCACATCCTTGTCAGAAGGCTCTTTATTTACATTCTTGTTGAGCTCATCTACATCGGTACTAACTGTCCCTTCTGGAAGTGCTAAGCTCCCACCCTTCGCTCTTTCTCGGGTGTTAATGTTTCTGTTATCTATGCAGCTTCTGTCTGCAGCAGAGTTTTAGGTTTTTCACTATATCACCTTTCTTAAATATATTTTCACAGAGGCACCACAAACTTCACTGATTGGTTCAGCTTTGTCGTTCCGTTCTTCAGCCTCACTCTTGGGGGTCTCTCAATCTTCTTCCTCGCTTGAATTTTTCAACTTTATTTGTTCAACGATCTCCTGACTCATGGTCTCCTCATCTCCTTCAGGTGCCCACCTTATCTTTACTAATTATTCAGAGTACATTCCTTTAACATCAGCAGCAGAACGGAACAACCCATGCCATCTATATCTTATCTCAACACAAACAGAGCATCACCCAGAGCATTGTACCAAACTCATCCTGACTAATCTTTTTAAGAACTTGCTCTGTTTCACTCCAGAGGCTTAGAGTTCTGCCAAGGCACTTTTTGCCTCATGACTATTTTTGCAACAAGGTTTTTCCATAAGTCAATTGAGGATACAGTCCATGTATCTCTGTGGTGAGTTGACCCCAGCCAACAGCCACACACCCACATAGCCACTCCCTCCCTCCCCTCTCTCCTGCTGGACAGGGAGAAAATAGAAGGAAGGTGAAAAGAAAGTTCACTTCATCCCAGCCAAATCCAGTACAATCTCCACCTATTATTCCATACCATTTGTGTCATGCTCAGGTCCCACATTATCTGATACATCTAAGTATCCTCTGACCACCCCATTCATATATTGTTTCATTTCTATACCCTAGTCAAGCCTTTCCACTTTCTTACCTAACCCACACTGCATTACATATGATCCTTCTGTCCCATACCTTTGTTTTCCCTTTCCATTCTATCTCTCATTGACAAAGTTCTTACCAACACTTACAATTTATACTGCATGCTTAAACAATCTTTATGTCCAACAGTCAAGTTTATACATCCTCATTAACCAACATCCCCTGTCCCTTGACATATACATGGATATTATTCCCCTATTCCATGGGCCTACCCATCCAAATGTCCATAAGAACAGTTGATGGCTTGGGCCCCATCTGTCAAGGTGATTGCTTGTAGCAGGAGAAGCAGCAGTGTTGGATTGTTGGGTGCCAAGACTGGCTTGGGTTGAGCCACCACCACACTCACCTAGTTCCTCATGATGTTGTCGATTTGTTAAAAAGTTAAGATTGATTGATTTTATTTGTTTGATTATTTGATTTTATAGAGTTATTTTATAGAATAGAAATATAGGAGGATAAAAATATATTTTGAAGAAATTTATGATTATTTAGTAAAAGTTGTTAGGAGACCCTGTGTACATCTTGTACTAAGGCCAGAAGAATGGGCTGGAATCATTGTTGAAACTTAAGTAATAATTTAGGGTTTGAAAGGTTTTTTTGTATCTGACCAGTCTTCTGTATATAGAAAGTGTATTGAGATGTCAGAATATGAGATTAATGGAAATTGGGAAGAGTCGACTGGAACAGCTTGTAGTTGCCTGCCAAGAAACCGTGAACTTTAGTAAAAGGTAATTCCGGCAGGGGGAGATCGCGACCACCGACTCATATACCACCTACCCAAATCGTACCCCAGACCCATTTCTAGACCTTTCTAAGCTCTATTGCGCAGAATCGGATATGGGAGGAGAATATGTTAATGATTTACGGGAAATATTATGATTATGTATGAATACTTAATGAATATGTATGAATAAGTTTTATATATGGTGTCTGATTTTGAAGCTTGGTGTGCGTTGATCATGAGAGGACTCGCTCACGCACCCGGCCATCAATAAAGAAGTGTCTGCTTATCTACATCACATTGGTGTCGATAAGTTTTTCATTCCGAGATTTCGGTAACAGTTTTGGCACCCCAGATGGGACCTCGCTGAAGGAGACCGGAGGAGTCGGGGACCTGATCGGTTCCAGCCGGCACCGAGGATTTCTCGGGGATACCCATCGATCCCCGATCCGTAAGGCTCTTCGCGACGTTCCCTGGATATTTGGTAAGACACTTCTTTTTTTAATTGTAGTAAGTGGGTGGGAGTCCCACTAAAGTAAGTAAGTAAGTGCACTAGAGAAAGTGGGGGGGAGTCCCACTATAATAAGTGTATGGTAAGGAGTGGGTTGGAGACCCACCGGTGAGTTTGAGTCTCACTGAGTAAGTCTGCCTGTCAGACGTGGTGAAAGCTGCGCAGGGTTGGACTAAAAGGATCCTTGTGGAAGTGGAAGCCTAGGCGTCTGCCCGTAAGACATAAGCGAAAGCTATTGCGGGGTTGGACAAAAGTGTAGACAAGAGAAACTATATGCTATAGTGTTCTCTAAGGTAGTGCCTCCAACAAGAAGTTAGAAGAAGTTTTTGGTTTTGTTGTTTTGGGTTTGTGTATTAAGAAGAAAATTAAGAGGTATAATATTGTGTTATATGTTTGTTTAAAGTAACTGTGGGAAAGTGTGAGTGTGGCTGTAAGGGTGAGATGCGTAATTGAGAACGAAAGCGAGTGTGGAGTGTGGATCCGCGGATCGGAGTGACAGAGTTGAATAATTGTGTATTGTACTGTGAGTAATTACACCATGGCAACTAAGTTAACTCGGTTGTTTAAAAGTAAAAGTATGGGTAATCTTGTTGTAAATGATAAAATCCCGAAAATTTTTCTATTAGGATGTTTGTTGGCACACTGGGGAGATTTGTATGAGGATTTGCCAAAAAGCCAGATGATTGAGTATTGTAATAATTGGTGGCCTTTGTATATATTGGAAAATCAAGAAAAGTGGCCCATAAATGGAACACTGAATTATAATATTATTTTGCAGTTAATGTTGTATTGTAAAAGGGAAGGGAAATGGAGTGAAATGCCATATGTGGATTTGTTTTTTTATTTGAGACAAAGAAAAGACTGGCAGGAGGAATGTAAGTTAACTATTAGAGATAATTTGGTAATAGCTATAACTTTTGATAATAAGAAAGTGGGAAAAAAAAATGTTGTTTAAATTGTGAGGTTGGGAGTGGATACAGGAGCAACATTTTTTTATTAAATACCTGTAAAGGAAAAACTGGAACAAAAACAGGCCATTCCTGCAACCCCTGGATTTGAAATTTGGAAATAAGATAATTACACATGAATTTTTGTATGTACCAGAATGTCCGATACCCTTCTTAGGAAGAGATTTGTTATCCAAATTAAATGCACAGATTGTTTTTTATGAAGGAGAACTTTTCTTGAAAATACCTGAGTCAAAAACGGGAGAAATCCTGATGATACAAGAAAAGGTAAAAGAACAAGAAATTCCACCGGAGGTGGATTTGGCAGTGATCCCTACTGTATGGGAAACAAATATTCCTGGTAAATCGAAACTAGCAGAACCTGTTAAAATAGATTTGAAGGAAGGCGCAGGAACAGTGAGAATTAAACAATATCCAATCAAACCAGAAGTGAGACAGGAATTGAAGAAATTGATTGATAAATTTTTGGAGTATAAAATTTTGGAAGAATGTGAATCTGAGTATAATACTCCTATTTTACCAGTCAGAAAACCTTCGGGTGAATATAGACTGGTACAAGATTTGAGAGCAGTAAATCAAATAGTTAAGGACATTTATCCTGTAGTAGCAAACCCTTATACACTGTTAACAGCATTGAGGGACACTTATCAATGGTTTACAGTGCTTGATATAAAAGATGCTTTCTTTTGTATACCTTTGGAAAAGGAAAGCAGAAAACTGCTTTTGAATGGGAAAATCCTCAAACTGGGCGAAAGATGCAGTTGACATGGACTAGATTACCCCAAGGATTTAAAAACAGTCCAACTATTTTTGGAAATCAGTTAGCTAAGGAACTTGAAATCTGGAAACAGCATAAATCAAGACCTGGGCATTTACTCCTATAATATGTGGATGACATATTGATTGCTACAGAAGAAAGACTTACCTGTATACAGGTGACTATTGACCTCTTGAATTTCCTGGGACTAAATGGATACAAAGTGTCCAGGAAGAAAGCCCAGATAGCCTGCCAGACTGTGATATATCTGGGCTTTGAGATTTCAAAAGGACAACAACAATTAGGAAAAGATCGCAAAGAAGCTATTTGTGGTATACCTGAGCCGAGAAATATTCATGAACTCAGAGCATTTTTGGGAATGACTGGGTGGTGTCGCCTTTGGATCATGAACTATGGGCTAATAGCTAAACCGCTGTACGAGGCCCAAAAGAACTCTCCCTTTGTACGGGGCCCACAACAACAAAAGGCCTTTGTAGAGTTGAACCATGCCTTAATGTCTGCACCTGCTTTGGGACTGCCGGATCTAACCAAAGATTTCCAGTTGTTTGTTCATGAAAGACAACACCTTGCACTGGGAGTGTTAACCCAGAGGATAGGAAGCTGGAAACGACCAGTCGGATACTTCTCTAAACAACTGGACACAGTGAGTAAAGGGTGGCCAAACTGCCTTTGAGCAGTGGCCGCAACAGTGATGCTCATACAAGAAGCTCGGAAATTGACTTTGGGAAGAACAGTAACAGTCTATGTTCCACACATGGTGATAACTGTCTTAGAACAGAAGGGGGGACATTGGTTGTCTCCCAGCCGAATGATGAAGTACCAGGTGGTATTGACTGAACAGGATGATGTGATTCTAAAGACAACTAACCTGGTAAATCCTGCAGTATTTTTAAGTTCCATACAGGAAGAAGGACAACTGGAACATGATTTTTTGGCTACCATCGAGTATGTTTATTCCAGTCGTGAAGATCTGAAGGATGTGCCCTTGGAGCGACCAGACTGGGAATTGTATACTGCTGGAAGCAGCTTTATGGAACAAGGAGTCCGATACGCCGGATATGCGGTAACAACAGAGACTACAGTTATAGAAGCAGGAGCATTGGCGAGTACCACATCAGGCCAAAAGGCAGAACTCATCGCTTTAATTCGAGCCTTAGAGATAAGCAAAGACAAGAGAGTAAATATCTGGACTGATTCAAAATATGCCTTTGGGGTAATGCATGTCCATTCAGCTTTGTGGAAAGAGAGGGGGTTATTGTCCTCTCAAGGATCAAACATTAAGCATCAAACAGAAATTTTATGATTATTGCAAGCAGTTCAAAAGCCGGGTCAAGTAGCAATCATGCACTGTAAAGCACATCAGATTGGAAATATAAAAATAATAGTTGGAAATAATTTAGCTGATAAAACAGCAAAAAAGGTAGCAAAGAAACAAGCATCGCAAATGGCAATTATTCCTTTTAAAAAAGTAACCCTTCCTAGGGAAAAACCGAGATATTTAGAGGAAGATGACAAATTAGGTCAGTTATTAAATGCTAAGAAAAACTTAGCTGGATGGTGGATAACTCCTAATGGACAGGTAGTAATTCCACCTCTTTTAATGAGAGAGATAATTCAAACAAAGCACCAAGAATGTCACTGGGGGGCAGAAGCTTTAGTAACATCCTTACGAAAACAAGTGGTATCAGTTAAGATGTTGGGAATAGCTAAAATGATAACTGCAAAGTGTGAAGTATGTTTGAAAAATAATCCAATGATTAAGAAAAAGGTTCAAATGGGTAGACTGAAATCTGGTACAGAACCTGGAGATTATTGGCAAGTAGATTTTTTAGAATTATCCAGACAAAATGGGTACTGGTACATCCTGGTAGGGGTTGATACTTTTACAGGATGGCCAGAAGCCCTTCCCTGTCACACTACACAAGCAAAAGAAGTGGTGAAGTGGTTATTACAAGAAATAATTCTGAGATTTGGAGTCCCTATTGGAATTTTCTCTGACAGAGGTCCACACTTTGTTGCTGAAGTAGTCCAAAGTGTTAGCAAAGTATTGGGTATTAATTGGGATTTACATGCGTCTTGGAGACCACAATCTAGTGGGAAAGCGGAAAGGATGAATCAAACTTTGAAACGACAAATAAGTAAAATTTGTCAAGAAACCAGTCTAAAGTGGCCTCAGGCACTTTCGTTGGCATTATTATGAATCAGGGTACAGCCAAAGAGTGGAACCTCAGTCAGTTTTTATGAATTATTATATGGAAAAACATATGAGTCTCCAGAACCAAATCTAAACATATATGTAAAAGGAAAACAAGATGTGTATAACTATTTGCTTTTTTTTAAGGAAAACTTTTGCTGCAATTTGGAGTGCAGTAATTTGGAATAGACTTTATTCCAGGAAAATTCAGTGCATGATTTCCAACCAGGGGACTATGTCTATGTGAGGACCTGGACCTCTGAACCTTTGCAGGAGCACTGGAGAGGACCTTCCAGATACTGTTAACCACTTTTACAGCTATCAAGATAGCAGAATCAGATGCTTGGATACATTATACTCGAGTGAAGAAAGCATTGTGAAGAAAGCATCTATTCCGTGGAAGATTGTCAATCGTGACCCAGAGACTTAAAAATTGACTTTGAAACATGTCTAATTTTTATATTGGATTTTATTTTGGTCGGTAGTGCTGGTGGGATCATGGGCCGGCTTGGTGGACAGGAACAAAAGACAAGTAGAAACAGAACAAGTGATTGACATTCCCAAACAAATGGCTGAGGAAAATTTGATGGTAGGATTGATTAAAGAATTTGCAATTTACAAAATGTTATATAAATTACTGTTTGTTTATCAATATCGAGGGCAGTAGGTGAATCTATTCCATGGGGAATCTTAACCATGAATTTGTCCAAATTAGAATATGGAAATGAGACTGTGGATTGTAAACAAGAACATGGAGTATGTGGGTATCTCAAGGATAAATTGGACCACTGTTGTATCCACATTCCAAATGTTACTCAGGATGTGGAACATGATCTAGACCTATTGGGAAAAATTGAAAAAGAAATTGAAACAATTTAAAAGGATATGTTAGAAGGTTGGCTTGGAAAAATTTTTAATAAATTAGGATGGAACTTGAGCTCATGGATATAATCCATAATCAAAACTTTGTTTTTGTTATTGATTGTCTTTTTGATGATCATGTTAGTATATGTATGTTTGAAGAAGCAGTTTATCAATAGGATTGCAGTCAATCGTATGATTATGAGAGAAGTACCTACTAGTCCACCAAGATATAGCCCACCACCACCAAAATATGTTGAAACAAATGACATGTAAATAGTGTGAAAGTATTGAAATAATGATTTCAACACTTTCAAAGGGGGGAAATGTTGTCGATTTGTTAAAAAGTTAAGATTGATTGATTTTATTTGTTTGATTATTTGATTTTATAGAGTTATTTTATAGAATAGAAATATAGGAGGATAAAAATATATTTTGAAGAAATTTATGATTATTTAGTAAAAGTTGTTAGGAGACCCTGTGTACATCTTGTACTAAGGCCAGAAGAATGGGCTGGAATCATTGTTGAAACTTAAGTAATAATTTAGGGTTTGAAAGGTTTTTTTGTATCTGACCAGTCTTCTGTATATAGAAAGTGTATTGAGATGTCAGAATATGAGATTAATGGAAATTGGGAAGAGTCGACTGGAACAGCTTGTAGTTGCCTGCCAAGAAACCGTGAACTTTAGTAAAAGGTAATTCCGGCAGGGGGAGATCGCGACCACCGACTCATATACCACCTACCCAAATCGTACCCCAGACCCATTTCTAGACCTTTCTAAGCTCTACTGCGCAGAATCGGATATGGGAGGAGAATATGTTAATGATTTATGGGAAATATTATGATTATGTATGAATACTTAATGAATATGTATGAATAAGTTTTATATATGGTGTCTGATTTTGAAGCTTGGTGTGCGTTGATCGTGAGAGGACTCGCTCACGCACCCGGCCGTCAATAAAGAAGTGTCTGCTTATCTACATCACATTGGTGTCGATAAGTTTTTCATTCCGAGATTTCGGTAACAATGAGACTTAGTCTCTGTTGATTAAGGTGGTTTCTGATGTATTACTTTCTATAACATACAACTCAAATCCTGGATTATTTTCCCCCAAGGTTAAATCTTGAGGTACACACTGGATTTCCCCATCCTGCATTACCCACCAAGTACACCCAGGTTCTTGAGTGAAGACAATCCTATGAATGGGCTTGCTTTTTCCCAAGGGAAGAGCAATCCAGACTGCCTTTCCCAGCCACTTCTCTACCAGCGCTACATGAACCTTATCTCCTCCCACAATATGTAGCAGCTTTCTTTGGGCAAGACCAGGCTGGTTAGCAGATCCTCTGGTGTTAATCAGTGAAGTGGCTTCTGCTAAATTTGCACCCCAGTGCTTCCATTCCCCAGCTCCTGATGTTCTCAGAATAGTTTTTAACAGTCCATTATATATCTTGGTCTTTCTGGAGGCTGGTGCATGATAGGGGATGCGATACATTCAATCAATGCCATGTTTACTGGCCCAGGAGTCTATGAGGTTGTTTTAGAAATTAGTCCCATTGTCTGACTCAATTATTTTTGAGGTACTGTGTTACCACAGAACTTGCCTTTCAAGGCCCCAAATGGTGTTTTGGGCAGTGGCATGGTTTAAAAGGTATGTTTTTAGCAAACCAGTAGTTGCTTCCAACATGGTGAGCACATAGTGCTTGCCTTAGCAGGTTCACAGCAGTGCTCCAATACAGGTGATCTGCCAGGCCTCACCATATTGATACCCCAGCCACTGTCCTCTATTCCAGGGAGACTTTACTCGTGTGGCTTGCTTGATTGCAGCACGTTTTACATTAATGAGTGACCTGTGTGATGGCATCCATAGTCAGGTCCACACCTTGATCATGAGCCCATATGTATGTTGCATCTCCCACTAGACATCCTAATGTTTCACATGCCTACCAAGCTACAAATAGCTCATCGTTACATTCCCAGTCCAGGTTCACCTGAGCCACTTCAATTTTGGCGGCCTGGTCTACCTGTTCATTGATTTGATGTTCTTTGGCAGTGTGGCTCTTGGGCATGTGAGCATCAAGCATCTACGTTTAACAGCAGTGTTATCTACCCAGGCAGCAATGTCTTGCCACAATGCAGCAGCCCAGAAGGGTTTACCTCTGTGCTGCCGATTGGTCTGCTTCCATTGCTGTAGCCACCCCCGTAGGGCATTTGCCACCATCCATGAATCAGTATATATAGAGAGTGCTGGCCACTTCTCTCATTTGGCAATCTGTATGGCCAGCTGCACAGCTTTCATTTCTGCAGACTGTCTTGACTCGTCTTCTCCTTCAACAGCTTTGACAACTTCTTGTGTGGGACTCCACATAGCAGCTTTCCCCTTCCAGTGACTTCCCACAACATTACAGGATCCATCAGTAAACAAAGCATAATGCCTTTCTTCTTCTGAGAACTCATTATATGATGGTGCTTCTTGAGCATGAGTCACCTCCTCTAAGCTCACTCCATGAGTCACCAGCTCCAAAATCTCTGCCTTCTGGCCAGTCCATGATCTCTTCCAGGATTCCTGGGTGGTTGGGGTTCCCCATTCGAGCCTGTTGTGTGATCAGTGCTACCCACTTACTCCATGTAGTGCCAGTTGCTTGATGTGTAGAAAGGATGTTTCCTTTGAACATCCAGTGCAGCACAGGCAATCGCAGTGCCAAGAGGAGCTGTGCTTCTGTACCAACAACTTCTAGAAGTGATTCAAAACCCCTCATATGCTGCTAGGATCTCTTTTTCAGTTGGGGTGTAGTGGGCTTCTGATCCTTGATATCCCCTGGCTCCAAAGCCCTAGAGGTTGACCTTGAGTCTCCATGGGTGTTTTCCCACAGAGGCTCCAGATGAGGCCATGGTCTGTGGCTGTTCCTGTCTGGACTGGACCAAAGGCTAACGCATGAGCTGTCCTGTTTGATATGTTCAAAGGCCTGCTAATGATTTGGACCTCAGTTGAAATACAGCTTTTCTTTCAGATCACTCAATAGAGAGGTCTCACACACTGACTATAACCCAGAATATGAATTATCCAGAAACCCACAATGCTTAAGAAGGCTTGTGTTTTCTTTTTTGTTAGCTGATGGGGACATAGTATTTATCTTATTGGTCACATCCATAGGGATGTGAGAACATCTCTCTTGCCATTTTATTCCCAAGACCTGGATCTCCTGTGTGGGTCCTTTGAACTTGATTTTTTTTTTTAATGGCAAACTTTGACCTTGGTTGTTTGTTTTTTTTTATGGCAAAACCACTTTTGACTCCATTTTATATTGGAGCTTCAGCATGTCCAGAATGACAGCACTCCACAGTAGTGTGACTTCGTTCAGACCATAGTAGTCCACTGTTGATCTCCACCCTCCATCAGCCTTTCACACTGGCCATATGGGACTACTAAAGCATTAGTGAGTCTTGCTGATCACGCTTTGGCTCTCCAGTCAATCTGTCAATTTACGGATGGGTACCAGGGAGTGGCAACTGGAGTGGCAGCCTTAGTAGATGTCTTCTCCCACAGTTCACATATGCTAGCTTATAGCTTTGAGGTGGATGCATCATCCCACTTCCACATATCATCCCCTCGGTCACACAGGAAGAAATATAGGGTGCCATGCAGCATGCACCTGGGGTTCCTCCTCCTCCCTTACTAACAGATTGTATGGACCCATCGACTTTCGTGCCCATTGTTTCGTTTTGACTACTGGGGAAATTACCATGGCCGGGATTTAGGTCTCTGTCTCAGCCATGCTGTCCTCAGATGCAGAGACCCTCCTTCCCCTGCTCCTCTGATGGTGCTGGACAGAGGCTTGATAGGCATAGGCCAAGCCCCAAAGCAATGCTAGGAGTTGCTGGGACTCATGGGGTAAGCAAGTCACCCTTCTGTCAAGTGGTGGACTAATTCAATGGGTTTACATATCTGTTCAGGCATTAAAACCCAGTCTATTGGAGGTGATAAGTACCCCAGGCATCTGCCCTAATCCTCTCACATACCCTGTCACCCAGGGATCAAACAGCTTGGGGTACATATCTTTGTCACATCACCAACCAGTTGCTTACTTGTATGCCAGGATCAAGTCAGGTTCCACACACCTAACAACAAGCCAACCATACCAGATAATATGATTACGCAGTTTACATGAGCATGTATAAGAAACTCGGAAGCATATGAAGCAAAGCTGAACATGTTCGTCCTGGAGGAGAAAAAGGAATGTGTAATCTAAAGATAGACCATCAGATTCTATTTTTAGCAACAGTGATATCAATTTGAAGAACCCCCACTAATTTCAGAGCAGCTGCCTTGGTTTTACATATGAATTACAGATCTCAAATCAGTCTCTAGTTTATTGCTGAACGTTAATGTATTGAGTTTAAGTGGCAAGGCTTTGGTAGCAGGAACTGCGGCTCGTAGAGGGGAGCCCACACAGGAGTGGATTTTTTGGGAGGAACTGTGGCCCGTGGGGTATCCATGCTGGAGCAGTCTTTCCCTGAAGGACTGTATCCTGTGGGAAGGACCCCATGCTGGAGCAGGGGGAAAGTGTGAGGATTAAGGAGCAGCAGAGATGAAGTGTTATGAACTGACTGCACCCCCATCCCCTGTCACCTCTGAGCTGCTCAGAGTAAGGAGGATGTAGAAGAGTTGAGAATGAAGGAGTGGAGCTGAGCCTGGGGGAAGGTGGTTTTTAGTTTTGTCTTTGTTTCTCACTACCTGAATCTATTTTTAATTGGCAATAAATGAAATTAATATTCCCCGTTTAGTCTGTTTTGCCAGTGATGGTAACTGATAAGCGATCTCCCTGTCTTTATCTTGACCCATGGGCTTTTCCATCTTATTCCCCCCCCTCCCCCCGTCCTGTTGAGGGGACTGAGTGAGAGAGTAGCTGGGTGGGTGTCTGGCAGCCAGCCAAGGTCAACCCACCATAATTACTAAATACAAATTTCTGATTCTGTAAAAAAAGGTGCAAGGTAGCTCATGGAGCACAGAAATGGCAGCAATGCCACTGCCATATGCCAGCCCAAGCTCATGGTCATTGTTGTTATAAACAGTGTTCCCGGTCACAGCAGAGTGTGGTGATAAGTAGTACAGCAAACAGGAAAAGCTGACAACAGCCACTAACAAACTCTGGACTCTATTATACAGGAAAGTAAGCAAGCCCCATGACCAGCACAGGAGCCTGCCAATTAACAACTGAACAACTATAAATGCAGTCTAATATGCTCCGATCACACCTGTGATCTTAAGCCCTACATTGGGGACCAAAAAGGACTATGGTGGGTTGATTCCAGCCAACAGCCACTCACACAGCTGCTCACTGACTTCTCTCTCCCACAGGACAGGGAAAAAGAAGGAAGGCGAGAAGAGTTGTGGATTGAGATAATGACAATTTAATAGGAAGAGTGTGCAAGCAAAGCAAAAAGAGGAATCAATTCACTACTTCCCATTGTGATAAACACAGTCATGATTCATGTCAAAAATAGAATGTACTGTGATAAGTGTAATTGTTGTACCCTGTGTAAATCTGGGACCTGTATCACAGTTGTGGTGAGTGGGCACGTGTGGTTCTCCTTTAAGACAATGTGATGGCTTCCCCTTCCCCTGAGGCAATCCCTGCCTGGAAAAGCCTGCCAAAGGAGATAAGGAAAATGAACCATGCCAGAGAAGGCCCCCCAAAGGAGACAAAGACCTTGAGATTTGAAAAAGCGCACCAAAGGAGAGCCAATAGGAGGAGAAGGTATACCCTAACGACCCAATGGGGAAAGAGCGGGACGAACATCCGGCGAGAAGAGATTGGTCAAGATCTGGGGATAAAAGATGCTGCTTTTAGGACTCAGGTGTGTGTGTGGTGGAACTAATTGAGTTCTCCGCGCACCCAGCGCTGTTTTTGCTTATTGTTTCTCAACCTGAATTGATTGAACCCAAAATAAAATTGTTTTAATTGTTATCTTTATAACACCATCAGCAGGCAGATGTTTAGCCACTTCCTGGGAAGCAGGGCCTCAGCACTCATAAAAGTTGCTTAGGAAGACAAATGTCATAACTGATATGGAGAAATAGTGTGAAATGGGGACAATGGACACCGACTGTGATTGTATATGTCTGCTCAGGAATGTGGGTATGGTGACTAGTCATGGGTGCGGTGTCTGGTCACATAGGCACACAGCTCTGAGGAGAGGACTACAGTTTTGAGGAGACTCCTGCCCTTCTTCCTCTAACAAAGGGGCTATTTAAAAAAGAATGAGAAAAGGATGAGAGATATTCCAATGCTATCTAGAGGGAGGGAGTGCTAAGTCTCCTTGCTGGAGAAGATCGGATGGTCAGGGATGGTCACAAGGACATGAATCACCTACAAACCTGCAAGACCACCACATTCCAGGCAAAGGACTGATAAGCTAATTAACATACGAAGCGGGTTTAGGTAACGAATATGTATAGGCGTTAATTGAATATTCATTTGTTTTATTGTATAAATGTGAGATGGTTCCTCACTTCGGGCATGCAGGCTTGTGGAGGAGTGATCCCCCGTGCATCTGCGCGCAATAAACATACCTACTTTATAACTTTCGAGTTATAGAGTTTAATTCCGCACATCATTTTGGCGAGCCAGGCAGGAGGATTTCTGCTCGGCTGAGGGACCAGCTGCGGAGCGGACGCTCCTAGGCGCGCCCCGGGAGATTTCCTCGGAGGAGCCTCCTCTTCTCAGCTGTTCACCCGGGAGCAGAAGAGAAACCCCTGGATCCACGGATAAAACGGTATGTTTAGTAACGGGGCGGCTGGTGAGACGCACGGAGACGTCCGGCACGCAGCGTAGTCCCCAGGAGGAAAGGTACCTTGGGAGGGGGTTTGCTGACCAAGGGGTGGCCGCTAGTGATCTTGAGGGCAGATCGAGCAAACCCGAGGTTACTGCCATTCCTAAAAGCCCGGAGGCCTCATGACGGAAAGCGGGGGGCGGGACGGAATAAGGCGGAATCTCACAGGAACCAGAGGGACCTCATAGCAAAAGGGAAACTTTTGCGTAGGAAAAAAAGGAAAAAGAAAAAAAAAAAAGGGGGAAGCTAAAAACTTCCTTTAGGTTGTCTTAAGAATTGGGGAATTCCTTAAAATGTAACAACTGAAATAGCGCTCTGTGTCTTGTTTGTTCTATGTGTTGTCTTGTTACATGTTCAAAACTCGGAGTTATGAAATGTATGTTGAAAAATAATAATATTCTGGTAATTCTAGGCAAATAGCGGAAAACTTAACACTCTGCATAAGACCAGGAAAAATTTGGGTTTTTGTTTGTTGTTTGTTTTTTGGCAATTGTTCATTGAAATGCATACTTTGTGAACTGTTAGTGTTCCTAAAAGTTGTACATAAGTGCACGGTACCGTATGACATACTGCTTGTGTGACTGAGGGCTGCCCGGAGAGTGTGAATGGTGTGATTGAGATGCGCATTTTGATTTTCTGTGTATAGCTTAATTATTTTGACTGAGTGTGAGTGCAAGAGTGCTTGAGACACGCGTTTGAGTGCAAAGCGAGTAAGGAGCTCTATCCGTGTTTCCGACCTTGGGTGGCTAAGGCGGCCGGAGAAAACCAAAGTAATTCAAATTGCGAAATAGGAAATGGAAGGAGTAAGCCCTGTGAAAAATCGCCCTTGGGTTGTATATTAAAACATTGGAGGGATATCATAACAGGGTGGTACCGAAAATAGAAGGAAATGGATTAAATTTTGTAATCAGTGGTGGCCTTTGTATAAATTGGGGAGTGATGCGAAATGGCCTCAGGA
Organism: Falco rusticolus; assembly: GCF_015220075.1. Lineage (NCBI taxonomy): Eukaryota > Metazoa > Chordata > Aves > Falconiformes > Falconidae > Falco > Falco rusticolus. The sequence continues at coordinate 4,141,276 of NC_051209.1, forward strand.
AGGAGGAACGTTAGATTATAACACTCTCCTGCAATTAATGTTGTTTCTGAGGAGAGAGGGAAAATGGGACGAAGTATCGTATGCAGACATGTTCTTCGTCCTCCGGGACAAACCTGAGGGGCAAAAGGACTGTGGATTAGTACCCCCTCGGGATCCTATGGTACTAGCACTAGAAAGAGTGCGGGATTAACATCACCTGATCTTTGATTATGGCTCTAGAAAAGGATAGAAAAAAAACCTGAGACCTAAACTAGAAAGATGTTCTTGTTGAAATTTTTGTGTTTAAAAGCTCAGGTTGTGGTTCCTTCTGTGGAGCAACCAGAATGAAACACGTTGTAAGATATAAAAACTTGTACTGATGTATGTAAAACCTGAGGCGTGTGTGTGTGTGTGTGGAGAATCAAAGACCTTGTGAAAGTGTTGGGGTGAGTTTGCACAAACCCCCGTACCCCCTCGAAGGTGCGACTGAATCATGCTGGGATGCATGGCAGGGTGTTTGCTATTTGCCTGCGAAGGCATGATATGTAAGAACACAGACTTAAAGCAACAAGTAGCAGAATTGCATTCAGGGTAAGAAAGAGTTAAAACAGAAGTGCTGTTGCACAGGCAGGCTTGTGTAACCTGCAGAGCAGGAAGAGCATCTCCTGCCCGGGATCCTTCTGATGGTGAGGAGGAGGGGGTTGCTATTGCTGACAATTGAGCAGAAGGACCTGACAATTTCACCCCAATTGCTGCAGCATTTGCTGTACAACAGGACCGGTAACGGCCCTTCTAGGGCAGGGAATGGGTATGAGGTGGAATTTTAGTGAATACAAAAACAACTTATTTTTTAAACTTCAGTAAAAAAAAATATATATATATAAAAAAATAAAATAAAAAATACAGTTGTGGGAGCTGCTGGCCACCAGGAAAACATCCTGAAACCTTTAAAGTACAAACTAAGAAAACAAATAAGAATGCCAAATTCACCAAAATCTTTGTTGGGATGAGATTTATTAGAACATCTAGACTTTAAAGAAGGGGAAATGAAATTAAAAGTTAAATATGATCAAGTAATTGAAATATTGAGCTTATCTTTAATTCAACAGAAAAGAGGAAAAGAGGACCTCCCTGGAGTAAAAGAGATTTTTAACCAGGTGTATCTGAAAATAAATTCCAGGAAAGGTGAAAAATTCTTTACCTGTTACAGTAAAAATGATAAGGGGGAGACTTGCCCAGTTCAGATAAAAACAATATCCCTTGGTCAGCAAGGCTGTGGGGATATTGGCAGAAAAAGTGAAACAAAATACACTCTGTAGTAGTTCTACTAATGTAAATCTGTGTGTTTTGCCATGACAGTGACTTGTTATGGGATATGCAGATGAAACTGCATTGACAACGAAGTACAAGGAATAAGGTTGGTCAGGTGCCTCCTACCATAGTCAAGGGCAAGACTGGGTTGGCCTCTGTGTTTGCCACCAAGAAGAATCTTGAGCTCCGCTGTTGGCTGCAACCCAGTAGGCGTTGAGTGGTGGGAACATATGCCATGCCAGACCTTGATGTGAGGAATGGCCCACTCTGAGGCACTGATTTGGAAATTGGAAACTGCCTGGCCGACCATGAGGCCAGACGAGTAACAGAGGAGGTAGGAAAGGAGGAATTATCCTTAATACCAGACGATAAAATCCAAACTGTAAGTACAGATCAGGAGCCAAACTATTCTAAAGAAAACTTAAAGGTAATTCAGGACATGAATGATAAAATAAAATTAAGTAAGTGGACTTATTTAAGGGATGGTTGTATAGTGGTACCATCCAATTTAATATGGACCACAGCCCTATTATTAATAAGACGCATTGGGGAGCTGATACTTTATATAAAAGTCTAAATCAGAAATTGATAGGGCGAAACTTGTATACTGTAATAAAACAGGTGACTCAGCAATGTGAAATGTGTTTACGCAATAATCCCAATACAGCAAATAAAATAAAACTAGGGAACATTAGTAGAGGAAACGTTCCAGGGCAACATTGGCAGATCGATTTCTCAGAACTTCCTTGAAAAGGGGGGTAGCAATATTTATTGGTACTAACAGATACCTTTTCAGGTTGGCCAGAAGCCTTCCCGTGCAGAACTGCTAAAGCCCGGGAAGTGACCAAAATACTACTCCAAGAGATAATACCTAGGTTTGGAGTCCCAGCGGTAATGTCCTCGGATAGAGGACCACATTTTGTGTCCAGAATAGTACAACAGATCAGCCACCATCTAGGAATAGATTGGCAATTACATACCCCATACCAACCACAATTGAGTGGCCAGGTGGAAAAGATGAATCATCTAATCAAACAACAGATTGTCAAGTTAGGTCAAGAAACAAATCTAACTTGGCCCCAGTCTTTGCCATTAGCTCTTACACGAATTCGAACTAGACCGAGAGCAAAAGAGGGGCTTAGCCCATTTGAAATTTTATATGGACGACCCTATGGGGTACAAAAGGGGACGTCTTCACAGATTGGTGAAGAAACAATGACTTCCTATATGGTGGTACTAAACAAACAATTAATAAGAATTGAGAAGCATGTGATGGGAACACGCAGTAGGGGTCTGGATGGACCTGTTCATGATATACAACCAGGGGACTATGTATACGTTAAGTGTTTTGCAGATAAAACCCTGGAACCACAGTGGACCGGACCTTTTCAAGTCCTACTCACCACCTACACTGCAATCAAGGTTGAGGGACAGAATTCTTGGATTCACCATACCCAGATTAAGAAAGCCCCTGCAACTTCGTGGAAAGTAACCCCAGATAAAAAAGAACTGAAACTCAAATTTACTCGGACAAATGGGAACAATGTGGGTGGCAAGTAAGTGAACCTGAGTGGTTGCGGATCCACCATATGGGAAGGGCACCACAACAAACAATATAGAACAAAAGAGTCTGGGACTGAGCCAGTGGCCAGTCTTGCCCAACTTGTTATCAGTAAGCCTCAACTCAAACAAAGATATTTTGATCAAAACAGATTTTATATGTATATATGAGGAACGTTTAGATTCTTAAAATGATCAATAGTGGGTTTAAACCATTTGTGGTTTTTTGTACCCTCTCTCTTGCCTACAACCAAGAGCCTGATAACTGGCCTTGGAATCATGCCCAGAAAAAACACACTGGAATAATGGGAAAGGTGGACTCAAAGACGAAACTAGCTATGGTGGTTTTTTCTGAAAATGAGGTATACCAAAGGAATCAATGGGACTGGGAGGATGTACACAAAGTCGACCGATTATGGGGAAAATTAGGAGATAGGATAAAAGTAGGGTGTCAAACATATAATGAAAAGGGTAACACCAAGATTTCGGGAGACACCCTGATTAATGTCAGAAAGGTAGATAAGGAATTTACCCTTCTAAATACAACCATGTGCTTTAATTCACGGGAATGTTGGCACAATTTTACCTTAACCAAGCCCATCTTTATAATATGCCTAGGAAAGGAATCCCCAAGAACAGCTCTGACTTATAAGATCAAAATAACAATCATGCTAACCACTGTTCCTACCACCACCACAGTTACAACAACCCCATTAAATTAACTAAACCAAATCCAAAAATTTATACAATTGGACCATATGTAATCAGAAATACAGGTCAGCAACAAATGTTGTTTAACCCAGAATGGTCTCTTAAAACACAATAACCGTAGATGGGGAGGTAAAGGAGACTGCACAATATTCAAATTACTGTATTTGTAATTTTACTACTATCACAGGATGCGATTTTAGTTACTCAGCCCCAGTAGTGTCTCATCAATTCTTAAAATCCAACTTTACCCTATCACAGATGATAATTCCTACCCCCATAGGACTAAATATAAGTAGTATAAAAGAACTATTAAAACATGCAGATTTACAACGTATACTGGAAGAAACCAAAGAAAAGGGACACGAAACTCTTCTTATGATCCATCATGATGTAGAGGGGATCAAGAAAGTTTTAAAAAAGGTAGAACAGGATGGAAACCATAATTGGTGGGATACTCTCTTTGGCTGGTCACCTTCTGCAACAGGAATTCTTAACACTCTGGTACACCCCATTGTGATCTTATTGATCGGTTTAGGAATTTCCTTAATACTAACCATTATGTTATATTTGTGGGTTTGGAGAATGTTTAAAAGGGTAACACTTATGTATGATGCTTTATATCATTCGGGAAGACTGCTTAAGTAAAATAATTTACTTAGTTTGATAGAAAAGGGGGGATTGATATGGAGAAATAGTGTGAAATGGGGACAATGGACACCGACTGTGATTGTATATGTCTGCTCAGGAATGTGGGTATGGTGACTAGTCATGGGTGCGGTGTCTGGTCACATAGGCACACAGCTCTGAGGAGAGGACTACAGTTTTGAGGAGACTCCTGCCCTTCTTCCTCTAACAAAGGGGCTATTTAAAAAAGAATGAGAAAAGGATGAGAGATATTCCAATGCTATCTAGAGGGAGGGAGTGCTAAGTCTCCTTGCTGGAGAAGATCGGATGGTCAGGGATGGTCACAAGGACATGAATCACCTACAAACCTGCAAGACCACCACATTCCAGGCAAAGGACTGATAAGCTAATTAACATACGAAGCGGGTTTAGGTAACGAATATGTATAGGCGTTAATTGAATATTCATTTGTTTTATTGTATAAATGTGAGATGGTTCCTCACTTCGGGCATGCAGGCTTGTGGAGGAGTGATCCCCCGTGCATCTGCGTGCAATAAACATACCTACTTTATAACTTTCAAGTTATAGAGTCTAATTCCGCACGTCATAACCATGAATGTCTCCCCTTCCTCTTCCTTTTCCTGAGCTTTTATTGCTGAGCGTGATGTCCTGTGGTATGGAATATCATTTCATTTCAGGTCAACTGTCCCAGTGGTCTCTCCTCCTGACCTCTTGCCCACCCCCAGCCTACTCACTGGGTGGGGGTGGGGGGCAGGGCAGAGTGGGAAAGAGAGAAATTCTTGATGCTGTGCAAGCTCTGCTCATCAATAACCAAAACATTCATTGGTGTGTTATCAACACTCTTATCTGCAAATGCAAAGCACAGCACCATATGGGTTGCTATGAATAAAGTTAACCCCATCCCAGCCCCAGACCCTTTACAATCCCTGACAAAGCTGAACAGGAAAAGTATCATGACATTTAAATTATTGTAGATATCGTAGGCTAGGTTCTACTCTAAGCTAGGCTGGGTTCTGCTCTATTGCTGACTTTATTCAGATGGAAAACACTTTTACAAATTCTGACCATAATATTTGAAGTTGATCTTAATTTCCTTACATAGGAAAAATTTCTAGGGTGAGATCTAGGTGGACTTCTTTGGCACATCAAACTAAAGCTTTGTAACGTGCAGAAAAAAGTATTTTAAGGTAGGATGATAAACATGCCTAGACTTCCTAAAGACACACAGAGTGAAATAGGTAATTTTGAAGGTCACCTCTCAGCCCCTCCATCTGTGCTCGGTGGTAAGGACTCATTTGAGGTAGCCAACAGGAACTCATATATTCTGTGGAGAAGGACTGTCTATCAACCTCTTGTTCAACGTGGAGTTTTCTGTGGTTTGCCATTCTGTCAATCACACACACTTACAGCAAAGAAAAATTGCTGTTAAAAAACTAGCATAATAATATGCATGCCAAGACAAAACCTTTAGGCCTAAATTTTCTAAATATCATTTATAACCTGTATGAAACTATTGCCACAGAGAACAAGATTCTAGTTCTGGACAGACTACACATGGAGGACTGGTACAGATTTATAGAGCTCACTGAAGATTCAGTAGTTTGCTTGCTGTCTTGAAGACTTGGAGTCCAATAATCCATATTACTAGATCGTATCTTCCAGGTTTTATGGACTATGCCCCATGCAAAATAAATGTTATGAGAATGAAAACAACCATTATATTTTACATATGAAAGATGTTCTAATTAATCGCTGCAAGAAATATTTGAAACAAAGAGAAAACAACATAGCAATTAAAAGCACCACACCGTGTGTTATTTTATTTAAATAGCTGTCTTTGAACCAAGTGATTGTGGTAGCTCCTGGGAAGGTGCAGGTGAATTGTTACGGGTAATCTTAAGGAGACAGATGTTTCCTCCTCTAAATTATGGAGATATTTTATCTATGTGACATATCAATGAGTTGTAAACCAGTTTTTCTAGGAGATGCTCTGAAACAAGATGAGGGCATGATTGTATTCTTTAAGATTAGCTTGAGAGAGATTCTCCTTTCAGAAAGAAAATAAGTTTTTGTCTTCTGCTTTCTTGGAGGAAGGTGGTAATAGTGGTATTGTATCATGGCCAATCAGTTTAGTACTACTAAAAATCGTTCTTGTTTAGAAAGAAGCTTAATGATGTTGTATTTGATTAATTCCATATTTCCACAGGATGTTACAAATTAAACAAATGGTTAATGTCCCATGTGGGAATTCCATAGAACTGAAGGTACTTAGTATCATGAATGACAAAGCTCAAGCAGCCAAATTCTTCCTTTCTTTTGCATCCTAAAAATGCTGAAAGCAAAGAAAATGTTTTTATTGTGTGAAATTATATGTCTGTCAACATGGACCCAGTTGTGTTCCCGTTGCAGTCAGTGGGAGTTTAGCATTCCCTTTTGAGTGGGCTACATTAAACCCTCTATCACTCACTTTTGAATAGAAACCAAGGACCCGATTCTGAAACATTCCCTCTGGTTAGCAGATCCACTGAAATCAGTGTTATAAAGCTGGATGAATCAACCTCACATTTCCATAACATCAAAATATACTTGGTGCAGTAGAAGAAAAAACTGAAATGAATTAGGATACAGTCTCTTTGTTTTAAGATTCAAGGAAAGCAGAAGTCCTTCAAATTGAAGGTTAGCTGTCCATATTGAAGCTTATATGTGCAATTAAAAAATATATTTTATAATATCACTTTATCAAGTTCCATATAGATAGATATATAGTAGATATCTCACTCATCATGAATATAATAGTACTTCTTACCTGTTACCCATGGCTAATATATTTGCTTAAACAGATATCAACAAAGAACCTCAACATATTACTAAAAAGAGTTTTGGAGGCAGTTTAGACACTGGCTTTTCATTTTCTTAAATAATTGTAAATCCATTACTATTTCATAAGCAAGAACATACATTTGATTTAAGGTTGAATTATATCGATAAATTAAATCCTAATATCAGATGGCTGGAACAATTTTAAAGTGGAAAAAATATCTTTGTATATAGGTTTTGCTTTCCACTGTGCTATATTATATATCAGTAGAACAAAGACTATATGCATAATGAGGCCATGCAAATGAAGTGAAATCAGCAAAAGTATAGTGGAGGAGGGGGTAAAATATGGCCATCAGCTTAATGACCAAAGAGTAGAGAATTTAAATGTTTAATGCTTGCACATTCAAGTTAATTTTTCTGTCATCTTTTTGAATGGGTAGACTGAGAGTCTTGAAAAGACTGGAATGAGAAGATCTCTGTTTTGGACCAAAAGGTTTAATAACATTTTTTGACAGACTGTCCAGATATAACTTTCTAGCCTACAGCAGTTTACCTTTATTTTTAAAATAAAGAAGCATGGAAATAATTAGTGGGGATAATGGAGGAGAGGGAGAACCCCCATTTTCTGTGTTTTCAATGAGTGGGCTTTTTGCCCCACTGCACTGTCTGGATGCCAGCTCCCCATGTCTCAGCCATGATGGAAGCTTAGAGTACAATAGAAGCACAGCAACAATATGAATTACAAATACATGTATATCTTACTGCATGGCCTCCCCTCCTGAAATGAATGTAGTCTAAAAATATCCTCCACTCTAAATTACTACTGAGGCAGTCTTGCAAAAATACTACACTTACAAAATAAAAATCCAAATCCCAGACAGAATAATCTTGATGTGAATTGTTTTGCTTCTGTTTGCAAATTCACTATCTTTTTGAAAGATATTGGTCTCATTTAGTAATATAAAATGCATGCCTATGTTAAGATTAGTATTTTACTTATAGTGAATTTATGAGGAATATCTTGTTACTTGAAATAAAAAAGGGGAAAAAATGTAGGAACTATACATGATCAATATATATAGTGTTATTTTTTATTGTTGTAGCCTGATAAAACTAAATAATATCAGCTTTTGGAAAAGAATTAATGTCAAATATTTGTTCACAAGTGAATCTCTTGAGGAAAAAAAAGAAAAAATACACTGAAATAATAAGTGGAATGCATATTGAAATTATTTTTTTATTTTAGAGACTGATTCAGTAAATTCACTTACAAGAAACTACTCATATGAGTTACCCCTTTGATATTAAGAGGTTTACTCAAGTATGGATAGTTACTTGTGTGCCAGAACTTGCAAAATCAAGCCCTTGTCAGTAAATATTTAGAAAATAAATCATTGCTGAAATATGCTATATCTTTCCATTTACAAGATGAAAGTGTCCATTTGGAAATTGCAAAATGTGCTACAAATTTCTTTCTTAAAAAAGTGAAAATTTGCAAAGTATGAATGACTTCCTTTGAATTAGCTAAATCCATTCTTTAGTTGCTACCAAAAGAAAACCTAAAATGAATAACATTAGCATTTTCTTTCTGTAAAATCTTAACACTGACAATGTCAGAATATGGGGCTTAATCAGCATGATTGACAAGGATTTATGAACTTTTTCATTCCAAAGGCATTTATATACACACAAGCATGTATGTGTATGTAAATTCTTTTTATTACAGCCCTTTTACACAAACAGAACCTTAAGAAGTTGAAGTAATAAAAACCCCAATCAAAATACTTTTCATATATCTGTAAGTCCATAAACCTTTTAAAATTGTCTCTTTTAAAAAAACCAGCTAAATTATGGAAATTCAAACTGCATTACTTGAATATTTGCCAGTTATATCTTTATTCTTATTTGAAAAGCCCACAAGAAGATAGGCATGCCAGCAATATAAATCATAGAAACAGGAAAAAAGTAGAATGCAAGGACTTGTAAATAAATCCATGGATATCAAGAAACAGAAATGCTAACATTATGGATTTTACCAGTACACTTCTATGCTTGTAAACCATAAGGTGAGATATTGGTGAGATGCAGTATTGCCAGCTCTGCAAAGAAGGGGAGAGAGTGAGTGAGTGTGAGAGAGAGAGTGTGTGTGCCCACGTGCATGTGTATGCATGTGTGTGTATGTGAAAGAGCAGAGGAGGAAGGGAGAGGTGGGGAGAAGTAGACACAATAAAGCATAACATTTCTGCATGTCTAATAGCTTAAGTATGCTATGTCTATACTATTACTGTCTATATTGCAAGTAGAGTCAAAGAATTAGTTAATATATGATGAATAATTAATTAGTTAATAATGATGAAATCATCAATAGTTCATATTTGATCCAAGTACTTTTTACAAAAAAAGAAGAGAAAAAAGATTTGTAGCTTTCAAGTAAAGGGAAAAATAAAAAGTTTACTTTAACAATATTTTCAAGATACAACAGTGTTTGCATAACTCATGCTTAACATGGTACGTGCCAACCATAAAATGGTAACATTAAATTATTTATATTTATGTAGTGCACCTTATTATTGGTAAATTAATATTAATAGTTCCAACTTATATTTTAAACATAGCATATTTTAAAATATTAAAAATTTAAAGATGCAAAATAAAGCCAGGTCCATAACTAGCAATGTCCATTTTTGATGTTAATTGGCTTTATGGCTGTTATTTTATGTAAATACAATTTTTTATTTTATTTGACAAATACTGCAGCTTTAACAAAGAATGACTGAACTGTCTTAACAAAGATGATGAAGGCTGTGTGTTGCTTACAATAGCATAACCACCTTCCAGATCTGTTAAATCCACAATATATGTAGCGCAGGTCCTGAGTAGCTTTTGTTTTAAATGTATTCTATAAGCTTTTAGGGTTTTTCCTGCATTAGATATGTCAAGTTAATTTACTGATGTGTTTCCTTGTTTTGTGGTTTTCTGTGAAAGGCAGGCAGCTGAGACCAAGTCTCAGCAGATGGGGGGGGAGGGTCAGGAGGAGAATGTATACACATATAGTGTGCCAGTGTCTGTAAATTGGCATATGACAGCAGGCCAGGAGAAATCTCCAGTATCCATTTGCATGCTGAAGAATATCCAGGATTAAACCAAACTGATTTTCATACAGGATTTAGACCTGATATTTATTATTCAGTTCACAGACTTCTTGAAGGAAAGTTTATTTTCCATTCATAGATGAAAAATCTTCTAAGACAAATAAAGGCAGGGTTAGCATTAACAGTAAATAAATCTTTCCTGTATTTCTTATGAATTTATCTTACATGATTATTAAACAGATGTCTGCTACCAAATTATTATATTTTGCTCCTCAATAATTCAAAAGAAAAATATCTATCACACTTACTATGTGGCATTTGTAAAATGTGTCTAATTCCAGAAGTTTGCTTTCCATAAATAAAATTATAGATCATGTTCTTTTAAAACAAAATATTTTGAAAAAAGCTATAAATAAATACATAAGAAAGATTTTTATACCTTTCTATCTTTATATAGATGCATTTTTCTACCTATTGTATTCATCAAGTTGTATTTTTCAAGCAGTATGAAAAATACAAGCAATTGTTACATGTGAGTTTGCATGTAGTGAATTTATAACATAGCACTAGTTCATTTTCATCATCTAAATAGATTAATAAAATATTTTGGTGATGCTTAGCAGTGAAGTCTTGATAGCTGGTACTGATAAAAGCTCATAATCTAATATAATAAAATTTTAAATAAACTGAGCCTTCTCTTTTAATGAGAGCTAGTATAATGATTTGACTTGCTACTAATTTAAAGGAAAATATTACAAATTTTCAAGGTGCTGCTCTCCAGATAGCTCTTTCAATAATTTTGACAGGATGTTGGTACCTTCTGTGAGCTGCTTAGTGTGTTGCAGGATCAGGTCTTAGTAAGCATATCCACTTAAACATTACTTCAAAATCTCTAGTCTTTGCTGAACAGCTTTTAAAACTTAGCTTAGTTTGAAAACAGAGAACAAATGCAGGCTCAGTTTAATGGCTGATTCTTCAAGAATTAGGATATACACTATCATTTAAAAATTTACTGAAAATATATAGGGACAAATTCCTAGCTGATGTAAATTTTCCTGCTGTATTTTATTCAGATGGGTTGTGACAATTTACATGTGCCTGAAAACTGTCCCCTAATGTTTGTTTTAGTCTGATGTCTGTAAAGCACTGAGCATCTCCAAGGGGACAGCTCTCAGTTCACTAGTGTGAAACCACAATGAGAGTTTGTGTTCAATGGTGTTCAGGTTTGGACCCTTTATGAACACAGAACAGGATAAATGTTAGACATTCCTTCTATGACTTCTGAATACAAAATACATATTCAAAGTAAACTGATAAAATTCCTACATTTATGTATTTGGATATCCATGTTTTCTGACACCACCACCCCCCCCAACATGTGATTAGTTTGGTCTTTATGGATGTTCCGATAGATTATAGATTTTATCATTTAAAATATAATACTTGGGGGCCATATTGTTTTGTTCAGCTGTGATGTACATGCATCCACACACACATTCACACATGTGCATACCCATTCATTTGGGTATGTATGGTATTTTTTTTATTCCTTCATATGCAATAACACAGTTGTGAGTTATTTTTGTATTGTGTTGCAGTCAAGTTTATAATGTATGTACATAGTCAATTGAAACAAATAAATGCATAATGCTAGATTTAACACTTATGTTACATAAAGCAAAGGTTTCCCACTTATTCCATTGTTTCATTACTGGCTAATTTCCCCAATTAAATCTGAGAGCTCATATAATAACGAAGGACAGGACTTTCAGTGAGCTTCTCTTCCACTACATTGTTACACATGAAGGACAGGATTTGGCTTATGTCCATTAAAAAAAAGTCTATAGACTACATTAGTAAAATTTTAGTGAATAAACCAAAAATTATGGCTTCTTTCATAAAGGCAAATGTAGTGATGTATTTATGACACAATGAAGCGTACTCTTAAATTTTATGAACAGGCAGTAAGTTCAATTAAGAACATATACAATTAAAATTGTGCTTTCTCTTTAATTTGGCCTGCAATGTTTTTAAGTTTAGGTATATAACCATATATAATTTTTAAGACTGAAGGATTTATATAGGACTGATATTGCATGCATTGTTTTGTGAATATTTTGAGGCATGCAGTAGCCTAAATAATACATATGCTTTTGCAAATTAATTAACTCTATAACAGTATCCAGTAATATTGTATTTGCACTACAACAGGCAATTTTATTTGTTATAAAAAGCTAGACTTCTCAATCTTACTGCTGCATACTAATATATGATGAATATCTACTGATATTTTGAGGTCTTACAATGCATTATACCTTCATCTGCGAGTAACTTTACTGATTTCAAATGAAATGATGTCATGAATTTGAAGGTCTAGCTGATGTGCTAGCTGCTTAAAATATACAGAACAAAAGTGATCATATTTAATAGTCATTATTAACAATTACAAATAGGAAATTCTTAGGCTAGGTCCCAATTAATTTCTTTAATAAAAATCATATCCAAATCTCTAGGATGTGCAACAGATCAAGAACATAATTTCAGTATGTCATAGTTGCTAAGAGACAATTTAGTGTCATTGTTTCAAAAGTCTGCACTTACAATAAAAATGAGAAGAGAAACTTGCTAAATCATTCTATCAGGTGAGTGATCAGATCACTGAAGTGATTAGTTCAAACTCATTTTCAGAAATCAGTCCAATATAAGACATTTTAACCTCCATTGTTATCTATAGGTAACATAATAATGTGTAAAATATCTACAAAAAGATTTTTATTAATTTAATGCAAATAATTAATCCTAAGGTAAGACAGACTATCTTACATGCATGCATACATACATATGTATATAAACCCTCTGAAGCTTTAAAAAGTAGTATGATTTTTAAAATATTTTATTTAAATTCCTACCAGTTTACACTGCTCCCAGGAGAGACCAAAGGAATATTTAAAACACAATAGAAATAAAAAGGATATTTGTCACTCTTGTTTAAATTGGTGTATGCTGCTGTCCTATGTCACATCAGATAACCCTGAAAAATTACCATGAATATCCATAATTATGAGCATTCATAACAGTGTTTTGCATAGTGCAGCAGCAGGCTGCGATGAGGAATATGAAGGGAGGAGGGTGAGGAAAGACCAAATGATTTGACAGACTAAAATTATTACCAGCATACTAGAAAAAGACTCAGCAACAGTTTCAGTTTGCTTGGTTTACAAAAACAAAACAAAGTCCATAGCACTATCCTTATGATGCTTACAATTCATTAGCATTTTTGTGCTATATATTTAGCCATAAACATTAAAGAAGGATAAACTGCTGAGAAATGCCAGTGCTAATTAGAAGGCTCTTTTTAGTACTGACAGTTGTAAAGAAAACTAGGAATGAGAAATCAGAAGAGTACTTCTCAGAACTGCCTTTTTTTGTTGCATTTCCAGCATCAGACCACAGAACAAATTTCTCATTTGTTCACATGATATAGATGAGTGTGAATTAAGGTGCATTGTTGTTTCTGTGACAACTATCACACCTAAACAATATTCAGTAAACTATGAGACTTCAGCAAACTAAAAGACTATGAGATAGAAAAGCTGTCCTGTGTCTAGCTCAATAGCTGTTTGTGCTGAAGCAGAGAGCAGAGTTAATCAGACGCTTTAGAAGTAATTATCGACAGTTTGGGTAGTACAAATGCTTGGGTAAACAGCAATTATTCTTTCCACAAGAGCCCAAATAGAAACAACAGTACTGGTATTGTCCTCCACTTCTCATTAAGGGGATTCAGGGATTGAGCTGAGCAGCTGAGGTGGATGGGAAATTTACAGGCAAACTGCTCTGAAAGAATCTCTCATGATCCCACTACAACACTCAGGCTTTTGGCTTCAGCAGTGCCAGCTGCACTGGGAGAAGCCAAGCCTGTCATACCATCTTCTCATCAAATCTTCAATGCAAAAGCATAATTAGAGCTTAATGAAGAAACAAATACAAAGGAGAAGATTAGACCTTGTTAACACTTGCATTCATCTGTCCCTATAAAAAACCTGCAGTAAAGGGACTGCTTTACACAATTTTATAAGGAGAGAATTATATTGATGAGTTGTTGCTTTTATAAGTGTTTTTTATACATCTTGCTATGACCACATAACTATAAGCCAGAAAACTGTTTTGTCAAAAATTCCATTTCTAACAATTCTGTTAATGACAACTGTCAGTCCATAAACATATACATCAAAAATGTTGATATTGATAATTTTGTACCTTTTCCATCTGAAGTGTTTCCTTACATACTTCACTGCATGTTTTTGGAAAATAATGTAGAACTTTATGCATTGTTATTGAAGTTAATCTGCTCTTTGGGATGAATGTTGACATTTGATGGTTCTAAATTACTCTAAAATCAAACTATGAGATCTTCTCCCTGAATAATACTTTCCTTCATGAGTAGTTCTATTGATTTTGGCAGTGCTTCTTGTGGGGTAAAATGCTACTCTGTGTGAGCATGCGGCTCACAAGCTGGTCCTCTAATTCTTTGTTACCCTTGTGGATTTGAAGCAAGATGACCTTAATCAGGGTCCAAACCTAAAAAGCTTTTGAATATCAAATTTCTATTGAAGCCAATGGGAATTTTGTGATAGGAGAGTTTGAAGAATTAAGGCTCCAGCCTTTAAGCCTGTAAACTACATTGTCTGCAGTGGAAGATAAGCCTGAACAGGGCCATTAAAAGATGAAAAGCTGTTGAAAGTATCACGTAGAACTATGTCCTCAGTAAGAATTCAGGATTTGACCCTGCATTAACATCTTTAATATAATGACATACTTAAACCTGGTGTAAGCTTGCTTTTTTGAATATGTATCACTGAAACAATGAATTGAGGAAAAGTATACATAAAACTATTTTTGTTAAATTTATATCAGTAGATAATTTGGAGGCTTGAAATTACTAAAATGTTTATATTCATAAATCTACGTATGTACATACTTGTACGTAAATATAGATAGATATATGTGTACATAGAAAGACTTCCATTTAAATGGCAGGGTATTTTATTTGTTTTCATAGCTAAGTATAATTGAAAAGAGGTGAAACATCAGAAACAATTCTCAAGTCTTTCTTGTGCAGACATATGTACATATTTACAAGAGAGCGGCCAGGAATTTTGAAAGTCATAACACTACAATTATTTTCATTGCTGTAGAAAAGGTGTGTTGTATGTAGATCTATTGTAAAGCTTGTCTTTATGCTAAATTTAGCTACCTGTCAACCATAGGAAACTGGTAGAGTATATTTTAAATGTTAATACTCTAAAGAAAACAAGAGAACTAACTGAATGATCTATTTACCATGCTGCAAAGTGTGTGTAGAACCTGTACATGAAGAAACCATAATAAAGTTGCATCTTTAAAACCTTAGATGCATGTTTGTTGAAGACAGAGGAAGGTAAGCTATTGCTAGAAGACAACAATGGAAAAGAATATACACTGTATTTTGTACAGAGTAATATCTGATTTTTAAATGGGTATTTTGCAAATTTTCTGCTTTGGTCTAAAATTTTATGCAAAGATGACTTGAGCATTGATTGTGATGTTCAGCTTATTTTCAAATGTATTCTGCTATAAAAACAAAATGCACAAACATTTAAAGTGTATAATAATATATAGTCTTATGAATGCTAGTATGTAAAAAATAATGTCCTAAGAGACTAAAATACTATTTTTATCTTATATATACCAAAACTTGGATCTCAGTATATTTATTTCCATATACTGACACACTCTTGCTTAGGTGGCAAGAAGAGTAAGAAGTGTTTATGATTTATTTGAACTGCAAAAGAGAGACCTACTTCAAAAGGACTGCCCTCATGATCTCAGTGAATGTATGCTCAATTTAATTTTTCCAATTTTTAGTGCCATTATCAGACACAATAGAATAGAACAGAATAAAATATTTTCAGTTGGAAGGGACCTACAACATCCATCTAGTCCAAATGCCCAACCACTTCAGGGCTGACCAAACGTTAAAGCATAGTATTAAGAGCATTGTCCAAAAGCCTCTTAAACATTGACAGGCATGGGGCACCAACCACCTCTCCAGGAAGCCTATTCTAGTGTTTGACCACCCTCTTAGTAAAGAAATGCTTCCTAGTGTCCAGTCTAAACCTCCCCTGGCACAGCTTTGAACCATTCCCATGCATCCTATCACAGGATACCAGGGAGAAGAGATCAGCACCTCCCTCTCCACTTCCCCTCCTCGGGAAGATGTAGAGAGCAATGAAGCCACCTCTCAGTCTCCTTTTCTCCAAGCTAGACAAGTCCAAATTCCTTAGCTGCTTCTCATAGGACATTCCTTCCAGCCCCTTCACCAGCTTTGTTGCCTTCCCCGATGCATTTGTCCTTAAATTGTGGGGCCCAGAACAGCACACAGTACTCAAGGTGAGGCCGCACCAACACTAAATACAGTGGGATAATCACCTCTTTTGACTGGCTGGTTATGCTGTGTTTGATGCACCCCAGGATGCGGTTTGCCCTCTTGGCTGCCAGGGCACACTGCTGACTCCTATAGAGCCTGCTGTCGAGCAGCACCCCCAGATCCCTTTCTACAGGGCTGCTCTCCAGCCACTCCTCTCCCAATTAATGCTTGTGCCAGGCGTTACTCCATCCCAGGTGCAGAATCCGGCATTTGTTCTTGTTAAATTTCATGCCATTCATGATTGCCCAGTGCTCCAATCTATCCAGATCCCTCTGCAAGGCCTCTTGTGCCTTCAGGGAATCAACAGCACCTCCCAGTTTGGTATCCTCAAGCAAACCTGCTCATGGTGCATTCAACTCCTGCATCCAGATCATCAATAAAAATATTGAACAGAACCAGCCCTAGACTTGAACCCTGAAGAACACTGCTGGTCACCAGTTGCCAGCCACATGTAGCCCCATTCACTACAACCCTTTGAGTCCTGCCCTTCAGCCAGTTCTTCACCCAGCGCACCATGAACCTGCTCATCCTGCAGTTGAATAATTTGTCCAGAAGGATGCTGTGACAGACAGTATCAAAAGCCTTACTAAAATCCAGAAAAACTACATCCACCAACTTCCCTTTATTTACTAGGAGGGTGACCATATTGTAGAACAATATCAAAATAGTTAAACAGGACTTTCCCTTTATGAACCCATGTTGACTGTGCTTGATGATTGCATTGTTCCTTAAATGCCTTTCAATAGCACCCAGTATGAACTTCTCCATAATTTTTCCAGGAACTGAGGTTAGACTAACAGGTCTGTAGTTCCCTGGGTCTTCCCTCACTCCCTTCTTGCAAACTGAAATAACATTGGCTAGCTTCCAGTCAGCAGGGACCTCCCCAGACTCTCAAGACCTTTGGTAGATGATCGAGAGAGGGGTCCTGCCATAACATGTGCTAGCTCCTTCAGTACTCTAGGATGAATCCCATCAGGCCCCATGGACTTGTGAACATTCAGCTGATCCCTTACAATTTGTGGGCACTGAAATTGTAAGGCACTGTTCCTGCAGTTATGATCCTCATATTCAGGGGACTGGGCAGCCCAAGGTCTATCAGTATTATTAAAGACTGAAGCAAAAAATACATTGAATTCCTCTTCTTTTCTTCATCCCTATAATCAGGTGACCATCTTCAAAAAGTATCGGTCCAATGCTTTCCTTAGACCTCCTCTTGCCATTAACATACTTAAGCCTTTCTTGTTGTCTGACAACACACTAACCATTTTCAACTCTACTTCAGCTTTGGCCTTTCACATGTCTTCTCCCTGCGTATACAAAGCACGTCTCTAATCTTCCTGTGAAGCCTGACCTTGCTTCCAGAGATCATACAATTTATTTTTCCTCTTCAGTTCCAAGAGGGGTTCCCTGTTCATACAAGCTGGTCTTCTGCCCCACTTGCTTGATTTAGGACACAATGGGATTGCCTGCTCCTGTGTGTCTAAAAGGTGGTCCTTAAGGACTGACCAGCACTTGTGAACTCCTAAGCCCTCCAAAGCAGGTCCCCAGGGGACACTGCTAAATAGCTCCCCAAGTAGGTTAAAGTTTGCTTTCCTGAAGTCCAGGGCAGAAACTCTACTGTCCTTTTTATTTGTTGCACTGAAAGTTTTAAACTCAACCATTTTGTGATCACTGTGGCCAAGACCGTCACCTACCATCACATCCCCCACAAGTCCTCCTCTGTCACAGCACTAACAAAACTAGCCAGCTGCAACAAGGCTTTTACCATCCCATGCCAGGTTAACTTCAATAAGTAGCTTCGTGCCTTGCCCCAGCACAGCCACCAATCCCCCACAAGGTTTCAAAAGTTCATCTACTGTCCATGCTGTTTCTTCATCCTCTTCAGGCCAGTCCACCCTGCTTCTTGCCTCTGCTGCATCCGGATTCTTTCTTCTCCAGACTCCTCTTCCAGCCAGCCTCTGCTCATCCAGGCCCCCTGCTTCTCCCTGGGCCTCTCCTTGTCTCTCCTACATCTGGGGCACTCACTCTCCTCCCTCTGCTTCTTCCAGGTCTCTCTTCCTCCAGTGCTCCTCTTCTATACCCCTTAGAGCTATTTAACTACTTAGCAGGAACCAGCCACAGCTGCACATTATCCACATTAGCCAACCCACTGCCCCTGAAGCCAGCCCACAGCTGTATATTATCAATGTTAATTAACCCAGCTTCATTCCTCTATACTTCTCTATTCACAAACAAGTCTAGTAGGGCATCTTTCAGAGTTGGCTCACTGAGCACCTGTTACAATAAGTTATCTTTCACAAACTTCAGGAATTTCCAAGACCTGCTCATCACAGTAGTATGACATCCCCAGTTGATGACTGGGAAAGTGAGATCTCCCATAAGGACAAAGGCTACCAATCCAGAGATTTCTCCTAATTGTCTATAGAATAACTCATCAGTGCTTACATCCTGGCTAGGCAATCGGTAGTGGACACCCACTATGACATCTACTTTGTTTTCCACCCTCCCTAATCCTCACCCAGAGGCTCTCAACCACATCATCCCTAACTGTAAGGGCTGTACAGTTACACCTCTCCCTTACATATAGTGTAACTCCTCCACCTCACCTGCCCTGCCTGTCCCTCCTGAACAGCCTCCTCCATCCCAGCTCTCCAATCATGGGACTCATTCCACCAAGTCTCACTACTACCAATGGCATCATAGCTCTCAAAACCGACCAATACTTCCAATTTATCCTGTTTGTTTCTCATACTGCATGTGTTTGTGTACAAGCATTTCAGATGTGCTCCTAAGCCCTCCATGCTCCCAGGAGCACTGTAAATGTTCCCATTAGCACTGAAACCCTCAGGTGATGCCATGCCAACCCTTGGCTTACCGTCATCTCTCCTGTTGGTATCCCCTTCCCCCATTGATTCTAGTTTAAAGCCCTCAGTCCTGCCAGCTTATGAGCAAGGAAGTGTTTCCCCCATTGGGACAGGCGGATCCCATCAGGCCCCAGCATACCTTGTATCTCAAAGACCCTTCCATAGTTATACAACCCAATGTTCTGGTGGAGGCACCAGTCCTAGAGCCAGGTATTATGTCTTGGGCTTGCCTGTGCCTTCCAGAGCCTCTCCCCATTAGTGGGAGAATTTAGGAAAATGCTACCTGTGCTCCTGAATCTTTTAGCATTCTTCCCAGGGCCCTGAAATTTCTTTTCATTGACCTTGAACTTCTTGTTACAACATCATTAATACCCAAATGAAAGAACAGGAATTTGTAGTAGCCTGAAGGCTATATTAAGCTTGTCAGTTGTCTGGTGACATCCCTGATTTGGGCCCCAGGGAGACAGCAAATTTCCCTGAAGAGAGTCTACACCTATGAATGTAACTCAGCATTGTTTCTTCTTAGGGCTGGTCTTAATGTAGGTCTTATTGCAAGGGGTTGGTTGATCTGACCTTGGCAAGAGTACTTGCATAGGTTCCTCCTTATCTATCTCATTACCTGCTTATTCTACCATACCCAGCGCCTTGTACCTATTCTGTAAAGGTAGCCGAGAAGGTAAGGAGGGGTTTCTCTTACAGCTTCGTGCAGTAACCTGCTTCCACTCCTCCCTATCCCTCATAAGGCTGCCTTCCTCCTGGCACAGAACAGATCCAGGACCTACCTTAGTAATGGCCATGCTGACTTGGCTTGTGTGTACCAGAGATAGTAGAGCATAGGTCCATTGGTCTATCTCCTCAGATTGTTGGATGCTCCTCAGTCAGCCCATCTCCTCTTGAAGCTCAGCCATGAGGTAGAGCAGTTCATCTACCTGGTCACACCTCCCACAGGCATACTTGCTATCACCCTCCTTCTCCGGGAATATATTCACAGGCACCCCATAGTCTGTAGCCTGTGTGGCTGCATTGGTTCTACTGGGTACTAGAAGCTCAGGAAAATCGGAGGACAAAGCTTGCCCCCTTTCCCCCCCCTCGGGTAGCCACCATACTACCACACACCTGCCCTCTAGAAATATAGACCGTTGCAATCAGGTGAACTGATTGTTTTAGCCAGTTTAAATCACCCGCACCCGCGCGACTCGGTGCAGGCTCCGCCCCTTGCTGGCTCGTCCAATCAGCGGGTCGGAGCTCAGTCGCTCGGGGAACACCCCCTGTTCAGCCGTAATCTCTCTTTTTGTGTTCCTCGCAGTTGCTTGCTGGCTCTGCTTCAGGTGTTTCTCGCGCTGCTCCGGCGTTTGTTGCAATCTTTAACCTTTTACTTTCTGACTCTCTTATGATCATGCATCACCAGACATTGTATCCTCATCCAATAAAGGACTGTCTCAGAATGGAATCTCCTCCTAGATATGATGCATCTTATTCCTTCAAACTCTTAAAGCAAATAGTTGTCTGCAAAGGAGCACTTTGTATCTTTTAGGAAATACAGCAGCTGATCTTTCATCATTTATGGACAGAATCAGCATATGTTGCCTCTTGCCCGAACATAATACAAAACAAAGCTTTGTAAAGAATGTGAAAGGGAGCCGAGGATACTGTAGAGGAGTTATTTAGATGTGAGTGAAAACTGAGGGGAATTACTGTGGCAGGAAGCCTGTTTATATTGTGATGGGGAGGACAAAAGACTCAGAAAGGAAGACAAATGCCATAACTCCCAGTGCCCCACTTTCCTCCTTCTTCCCCCAGCTTTATATTGTTGACCATGATGCCATATGGTATGGAATATCCCTTTGGTCTGTTGGGGTCAGCTGTCTCAGCTGTGTCTCCTCCCAACTTCTTGTGCATCCCCAGCCTTCTCACTGGTGGGGTGGTATGAGAAGCGGAAAAGGCCTTGGCTCTGTGTAAGCACTGCTCAGCAGTAACTAAAAGATCCCTGTATTATCAACACTGTTTCCAGCACAAATCCAAAACAGCACCATAAAAGCTACTATGAAGAATATTAATTCTATCCCAGACAAAACCAGTATAGACAACCCCCCCAAGATATCTTGAAATGTTTTTCATTCTTTTGACAACATATTTTCTTCAGATAATATTTAACTTGAAATAAAAATAATATTTATCTTGCAATATCTCTTCAAGTTATGTAGAAAATAATATTTTTAATTTTCCTTTTTTCTTCATCCTCCAAGCAGTTCCTAAAGGAAAAAGAAAGCTATTGAAGTTTCATCTACATGGTGGACAATTTGGGTTTTTTTTGCTGCAAGGTAAACTATGCATGCCAGGGCATACAGTGAGGTCTCTGCACTAATTATAACAGAATTGCTTCATGGTAAAGTTTTTAACTGCAGAACTTAAAGTTTAATTTCCTTTTTGATAGATAAAAAAAATTATATACTTAAGTGTTAATTTGATATTTGTTTCTTGATCTAGCAGTATTTCTCTATTATACAAAATGTACAGAACCTACAGTTTTCTATTCAAAACAGCTTTTCATTGAAGTTTGTGTGAGTAGGCTAATATTAGAAATTCTTATATTCTTATAAATTCTATAATTTTTTTTGCTGGTCACATTTAATAAGAATTTAAAAAGCATTTAGTTTAAAGCTGTATAAGTGATCATGCATACTACAAAGCAACTTATTTTCTATATGGTCAGATAAAATTTTTGAATGATTGAGATTGTTTCCAATTCTCTGTTGATGTGAATAAGCTTTAAATAATATGGTCAAGTTTGTATTCATAAACCAGTATTCATTGTAATGCATAAATGAGCCTGTAATTGTATAGCGACAAAAGGGTTAAAATGTCTGAAAGATTATATAGACTGTTTTGGCAAGGAAGTTGCAAATCTCTGCAAGGCGAGCTGTCCTCCCTATTTGCAAAGCCAGCTGCTCTACCAAGGAGATAACGGGACAGCAGGATGCCCTTGAGTAGAATTATGAGGGGTACTGCAAAAAACACTGGGAAAGTTTTCTACAAGTCTGCCAACTCATCACTTTTGAGACCTAAGGTGAAAAGTACACCATGAGGAAGACCTACGGCCTTCTTCCCATAGACCACTGCCCACATTCTAAAGACCCCGGCCCACAATTTTTGAGGAATCTGCGCAAGTGTAAAAGACTGATGAGCTAATTAGCATATGAAGCGAGGGTAGGCGGGTTCAGGTAATGAATATGTATAGGCGTTAATTGAATATTCATTGTTTCATTATATAAATATAAGGTAATCTGCCCCTCCGGGTGTGTACGATTGGTGGAAGGATCCCCCGTACACCCGGCGCCGCCAATAAAGAATATTTAGTCACTAAAATCTGGCTTTGGACCTGTGAATCACTGTCAAACTGAAAAAGAATTGATATAAATGTAATAATAAGAAAGTAATATTTAAGAGATGAAACATCTTTAGCTAGTTAAAAATTTCTCATAAGGATAACATTTTTTATTATATGAAACATTTCTTTTTGCTATTCTTTATTCCTTCTCCTTTTCCCTTGTTGTATTACAGCAGGAAATCTGAAAGTAAATGATACTAATGGTGTAACAACAATTTAATTTGCATGCTTTTGAAGTACTGTACGGGGTCTGGCTGGCATGGAGTTAACTTTCTTCATAGTAGCCTGTATAGTGCTGTGCTTTGGATTTGTGTGAAAACACACCAATGTTTTGGCTACTGTTGAACAGTATTTGCACAGCTGGCTCTGTCTCACCAAGGAGTAGGCTGAGGCTGGGCAAGAGGCTTGGAGGGGACACTGCCAGGACAACTTACCCCAACTGACCAAAGAGATATTCATACCATATGATCTTGTGCTCAGCAATAAAAGCTCAGGAAAAGGAGGAGGAAGGGGGGATGTTCATGGTTATGGTGTTTGTCATCCCAAGCATCCATTACACGCACTGACACCCTGCTTTCAAGGAAATGGCTAACCATGTGCCTGCTGATGGGAAGTAATGAATTCCTTATTTTGCTTTGCTTGTGCACACAGCTTTTGCTTTTCCTATTAAACTGTCATTATCTGTCCAACCTGTCTTAATCCAAATGGCCATGGTCCAAATCTCACCAAAATAAATGAAAAGATTTTTCACTGATTTCATTAGGTTTTTGGTTAGATCTATGAGGAACCTATCTAGGGCAACATAAGCAGAATGTCTTCCTTCACCAACAGTGCATTTAGTTTTTCTGTTTCCCTTTTTTTTCTTACTTGGCAGCTTTAAGTCTACTATTCTGCTTGCATAAGCTCCACAGGTTGTGCAGCAGAGCAGCAGAATGGTCAGCCTCCTCTGACCCATAGACTGTCAATCTAAACTTTCAAATAAGATCTACCATCAACAATGGAATGGAAATATTCATAAGAACACTTATTCTTGCACAATAACCAGCCAGAATGCTGACTGCAGGCAGGAGATATTTCTTTCATATAAGGTCATATTGCTTCTGGACATGAAAACATGAAAAGTTTCAGATTGTCTACCCATGTTTGGCTCATTTTTGCGCTACTCTGAATCCTCTGAAAGTCTCCAGAAGATCTCTGAAGACAGCATGGATGCAATTGGCCAGCTCTTATTATATGAGAAATAGGACAGGAGGCTGCTGGAGTGGCAAACAGCAGTCACTCCTGCCTGTTTTGCCTGTGCCTGAACCCTGGAAAGCCAGGCTGTCTGCTGCTTGTGTGATAAAGGGCCTGGTCCTTGAGGACTGTCAGTAATGGGGCTGAAGAAACAAATATCACAGTCCTTACCTTCTTTGTGGCAGAAGGAACAGCAATCTCAGCTCTTCAGGGCTTCCTTATGAGCTATGCCCCAACTGCATATTTTCCTTTGATCTGTTACAGGCTACTGTTACTGTGTGACAAAGTTCAGGTTTTCCTACATGGCTGAGAAACCTGGACCTGATTTTGTATGGGGAAGATAGTCACATACAGCTCATTGACAATACTGGGTAGTTCTCTCTATTTACAGCACTGTCACGGACAGAGTCTTTTAAGTGAGTGGGTCAGGCCAAGTCACTGGGCAGAGGAGGTCTGGTTCTGTGGGTATTGGTGTTTAATTTTTAAGGAAAACTCAGTACCATCCTATCCCCAGAGGCTATAAAGATATCTCTGTCTTTTGAGGTCTAATCTTAACACTGAGTATAAAAATGCTTTAGAACCACAAACAAATCTAGTTTGAAATGTTTTTTTCCTCTCCCTTATCCCTAATCTTGTCTTTGAGGAGTTCTTGAAGGAATCAGGATGAAGGTTTTAGCCTGGTATTTTTGATTGGTTTCTTTTCTCAGGAGGTGGGAGGTTATTCGAACTAAGGACAATCTTTTAAAATCAGGTCATCTTTCCCCCCAAATTGGGGAAGTTTTTCTTGAAAATCTACAGCAGAATGTGAAAATACTCTTTTAGTCTGGGAAATATTTCAACACTGCTTGGGGATATCTTTAAAAATTAGGAATCAGCTCATTCTGAATCTAATGAGATCAGATTTTTTTGAGATTTTTTTAGAATAATAAATGTGGACTTCCATTTATTTTCTGTCTAATGCTGAAGCCATTAGAATGCATCCAAATCATATTATCCATCTTTTTGTTGCAACAATAAAGGCTAGAAAATCTCAATTTTTAAAAATAGAAATAGGAATGTCTTTACTGTTTGTTTCCAAAACTCTTGTTTTCACATAATCACTTATTTTCCAGGAACACACTTCTCTCAATAACTCATGAAATATTGTTCAACTGGAGTTAATTCATGGGAGTTAGCCACATTATCACATCACAAACTAGGTTAGTCAAAATCTATATGAATATAGTCAATATGGAGAAACTACACATTACAGCCTACGGCTAAACCACAGATCAAGTGCTGCACAAAGATAGCCTTGCATTCCCTAACCACATATAGACCCACTCGCCTCCAACCTGGCTGCAGCAGCCTACAACTTGCCATTCCTCAATGCTATTAAAGGGTCAAAAGGTCTGTCATAGTGTCTGCTTCATTCAGTCCCTTTGTCCCTATTCTCTGCTTCATGGGGAGAATGTAAAGGCTCATATGTTAGTTCTACATTGTGGGATAATTGCACTTACAGTAGTATCAGATTATTCTAAGCTGTTGATATAAATTGGACACATAGAAGAAAACAATTAAGCACATTTAGCTCTAAATGCAGTCCAAAAGTTCTGAAGAATTTGTCACCTTCATCCCCAGCATTCCTGAATCTGTCTTCAGGAAGCAGAATTTCCATTCCCATTGAATGCATGAAGCAAAATAATGTAACAAGATAGGGACAAAAAAAAAATATCTCTGAAATACAACCCAATGAAATGAGGGTTATTTTGCCCAGAGAACAGGGAGAAAAATAAAATATGAAACAGATAAAATTTGAAATTACAGATTTTCTAGGAAAGAAATATCTCCTTTTCTCTACAAATACATAAAATATATTTTTAAGTCTTTTGTCTGGGAACTGATACCAACTGAAGGGAGTAATGCATCCCCACAAAATTCCAAGGGTCAGCAGGGCTCTCCTGGAGAACTACAGGTTTTTTTGGCCTTTTGTTAGGTTTGTGATAACAGGCTTATTTGGCCTAAGTAAAAAAATAGCAGAACTAGCAAGATAATTTGCAGTCTTAATTTGATGTCATATATTCACCAGCTGTATATGTATTCAAGAGCAGATAAAATGTAACTACAGAGAACAGAAGTTTAGAGCACTAGAACACTGACTTGCATCTATACTATGCAGGCCTACTGCCAGGGCACACTCAGCAGCTCCATTTTTATATTGTCAAAAGCAGAAAACTGACTTTCTCAGAAAGGTAAAATTTAGATTGTTTATAGCAAGCATGTGCTCAGGTTTAAAAAGCTGCTGACAGTAGAAGAACCACTCAGTTTTTCCAGAGAGTTCCATGTGTCAGTTAATCTTTACTATTGGACAGTGAGTAGTTGAACTGAAATTTTCACTGAAAAGATTAAATTTCAGATTTTTTTTTAAAAGAAAAACACAATTTTATAAATGCATGAAGAATTAAAATTATATGGCTTTTCTGACAACACTTTAAAATGCTAAAGAAGTAAGACTGAAAAGATACACATACTCTCATTGAAATATCTTAATTCCCTTTTTTCATTTTGGTCATTTTTCTTGCTTGCTTCTCCTGATTCCTTTATCAGAGGTGGATAATAAAAAGGGTGAAGGAGACAGGAAGCTCCTCTTGATTTTTCTGCATGAGTCTGATGTGATTTCCTTGCATTGCTCCTATTCTTCATATATAGAGTGGTTTGGTAGGTGCTTGGCAGCTAGCCAAGGTCAACTCACCACAGTATCCTAAATGGTTCAGAATCCATGGCAGATATGAGACCACTGTTGAAAAGCTGAAATCTCTAATGAAACTTGATAAAGTTAATCAAGTTGTAGATTTCTAAAGTCTTCCACCATTTTTCATATTAATTTATTTTTTCCACCTCAAATTTCTCTGAGGTGCCATTATATAGGGACTAAGAAATGCAGTTAAATGTGAATAAGAAACTATTTTATATACAGAATTTACAACTGATTGTATATTCTATCATGATAAAAGTATATACACTGTATGTATGGGAAAAATAAGAGCAGATCAAGACAAACAGAACAAAATTACATTTTCCCTTCTTTCCCTTCTCCCCTTTGTTCTGCAGCACTCCAATAACTAGAAGTAATTTGAATAAGAAAATTATAGGGAGATAAGCAATGACCTCCACTTCATAAATATTTGAATATCTATAGATACTGTATCACATTCATATATTACATTATATTAATTATTCTTGCATCATGTTTTTACAGTTTTTTATAGATTAGCTCTGCACGTGAGTACCCAGACTTTATGCCAATAGAGACCGAATAAAACTATGTAGATTGGTTTATCTTTTGTTAGATTAGATTTAAACCACCTTTCTGTGCGTCAGTATCTTTAATTTGGACAATTGGGTTCATGAAGTCTAGTTCACATTGCAGCTTGGTAAAGTTTCCACATGCAAGCAATGGAAAAAGATAGCTATATTAGTAGGTTAATGTTGTATAATCCACTCTTCTGCCTTTCCATTACCACCCATGAACAAGGACTGCAAGGAGGATTGCATCTATATTGTTTATTAAGCAGAAACAATGAATTAAAATGTGAAGAGAATGCAGGAAATATCATAAACTTAAGCTCCAGAAAGAGAAAATCAGGGAAAAAATATTTTTTTTTTCCTCAGAATTAGTCTTCATAATGTAAACTGAAATACTGATCACAGAATCACAGAATGGTCACAGTTGGAAAGGACCTCTGGACATCATCTAGTCCAAACCCCTGCTAAAGCAGGTTTACCTAGAGCAGGTTGCACAGAATCACATCCAGGTGGGTTTTGAATATTTCCAGTGAAGGAGACTCTACAACCTCTTTGGGCAGCCTGTTCCAGTGCTCTGTCACCCTCAAAATAAAGAAGTTTTTCTTCATATTCAGATGGAACTTTCTGTGTTACAGTTTGTGCCTGTTGCCCCTTGTCTTGTCGCTGGTCACCACTGAAAAGAGTCTGGCCCCATCCTCTTGATACTTGCCCTTAAGATATTTATATGCATTGATAAGATCCCCTCTCAGTCTTCTCTTCTCCAGGCTAAACAGGCCCAGCTCTCTCAGCCTTTCCTCATAAGGGAGATGTTTCAGTCCCCTAATCCTCTTGGTAGCCCTCCACTGGACACTCTTCAGTAGTCCCCTGTCCCTCTTGAAGTGGGGAGCCCAGAACTGGACACAGTACTCCAGATGTGACCTCCCCAGGGAAGAATAGAGGGGGAGGATAACCTCCCTCGACCTGCTGGCCGCACTCCTCCTCGTGCACCCCAGGATCCCATTGGCCGCCTTGGCCACAAGGGCACACTGCTGGCCCATGGACAACTTGCTGTCCACCAGAACTCCCAGGTCCTTCTCTGCAGAGCTGCCTTCCAGCAGGCAGGTCAACCCCTAGCCTGTACTGGTGCATGGGGTTATTCCTCCCTAGGTGCAGGACCTTACATTTGCCTTTGTTGAACTTCATCAGATCCCTCTCCGTCCAGCTCTCTAGCCTGTCCAGGTCTCACTGAATGGCAGTGCAGCCTTCGGGTGCATCAGCCACTCCTCCCAGTTTTGCCATTCAGAAAGTTCTCAATCCACCTCACTTGTCCACTCATCTAACACACACTTCCTGAGCTTACCTATGAGGATGTTATGGGAGGCAGTGTCAAAAGCCTTGCTGAGGTCAAGGTAGACAACATCCACTGCTCTCCCCTCATCTACCCAGCCAATCATTCCATCATAGAAGGCTATGAGGTTGGTCAGTGTATTGGGTCTGGCTGAGCCCCATAGCAGCCCTCATAGTGCTGTGCTTGGTAGCTAGAAATGTGATGATAACACGCCAGTGTTTTGGCTACTGCTGAGCAGTGCTCCCACAGCATCAAGGCTGTCTCTCCAACCTCCCTTCCCCCACCCTCACCAGTAGGCTGGGGGTGGGCAAGATCTTGGGAGGGCACATAGCCAGGACAGCTGGCCCAAAGTGACCAAAGGGATATTCCATACCATATGACCTCTGTTCAGATATAAAAGCTAAGAGAAAGGAGGAGGAAGGTAGGCATTTGTTATTTACAACTTTTGTCTTCTGGAGCAACTGCTACACATACTGAAGCCCTACTTCCTGGGAAGTGGCCGAACACCACCTGCTGGTGGGAAGTAGAGAATAATATCTTTTGTTTTCTTTCGCTTCTGCGTCCATGACTTTTGCTATTGCTTCATTAAACTGCCTTTATCTTAACCCACAAGGCTTTTTTTATTTTATTTTCTCCTCCCCTGTTCTGCTGAAGAGGGGAGTGATAGAGCGGCTTGGTGGGCACCTGGCATCCAGCCAAGGTCAACCCACCACAGTCAGGTATGATTTCCCCTTGGTGAATCCATGTTGACTACTCCTGATAACCTTTTCCTCCACGTGCTTAAAGATGACCTCCAGGATGAACTATTCCATCACCTTTCCAGGTGTTGAATCTATTTGCTATACTGAGATTGTCAAACACCACAAAAGGTGTGAAGCTCTACAATAACTGTAATGGAATGCTAACTTAGATTAGACTTTGATTATAGACTTTTTCATGTCAAAACTATTAATTACACATTGCAGAGTCTGTCTGCTTCCTCCCAGGGTGAGACCCACAGCTATGTGACATTGAAGCTGGTAGAATGTGGTGGGTTGACCTTGGCTGGCTGCCAGGTGCCCACCAAGCCGCTCTCTCACTACTACTCCTCAACAGGACAGGTGGGGAAAAATACGATGAACAGCTCATGGGTCAAGATAAGGACAGGGAAATCACTCAGCAATTACTATCACGGGCAAAAGAGATTCAACTTGGGGAAATGAATTTAATTTATTGCCAATCAAATCAGAGTAGGATAATAACAAATAAGAACAAAACTAAAAACACCTTCCCTCAACCCCTCCCTTCTTCCTGGGCTCAACTTGACTCCTGACTTCTCTACTTCCTCCCCCTGAATGGCACAGGGGAACAGGGAATGGGGGATGCAGTCAATTCATCATGTGGTCTCTGCTGCTTCTTCCTTTCCTTCTCATACTTTTCCCCTGCCCCAGCATGGGGTTCCATCCACAGGAGACAGTCCTCTATGAACTTCTCCAACATGCGTCCTTCCCACGGACTGCAGTTCTTCACAGACTGCTGCATGAGTCCTTTCCATGGGATGCAGTCCTTCAGGAATGGACTGCTCCAGCATGGGTTGCTGTAAAATTGTACGGAACAAAGACAGTGGGTTATTTTGACATTGATAATATGTCTTAGTTGGTTTTTTATTTGTTCTATTACTTGTGCCTTGTTTTTGCTCGGTTTCAGGGGTTCTTTTGCGCAACAGGAAGGGGGAGATGCAGGAGCGGGCTGGAAACTAGGACCATGCATGGCAATCAGTTAGCTGAGGGGAATGTGCTCGAGCTTGTCTAGACAACAATTAACATGATGGGGCATGTTTGCAGAGCACGGGGGAGTGGGAGACGGATGGCGCCAAGGAAAGGTAACACCTTGTGGTTAATTGCTGGTAGTTAACCACCGATCAGGGATTGCCTAGTATGCAATGCTTAGCTTCAAGAACCAATTAGTTTAAAACACGCAGCTTCTGAAAGTGTATAAAACCTCCTGCTTCTGTACAATAAATCGACATTTGCTTGCATCAAGCTGCGTCCCGTCTCTTCATTCGCCGCAGGTTGCCCCCGGGGTCACAGGTCCTTCTAGAAAACCTGCTTCTGCATGGTCTCCTCTCCATGGAGCTGCAGTTCCTGCCAGGGGCCTGCTCCAGCTCAGGTTCTCCATGGGGTCACAGCTTCCTTTAGGGCGCATCCACCTGCTCCAGTGTGGGGTCCCCCATGGGCTGCAGGGTGAATATCTGCTCTTCTGTGGACTTCCATGGGCTGCAGGGGGACAGCTTGCCTCATCATGGTCTTCACTATGGACTGCAGGGGAATCTTTGCTCCAGCACCTGGAGCACCTCCTCCCCCTCCTTCTTCACTGACCTTGGTGTCTGCAGAGTTGTTTCTTTTACATATTGTCACTCCTCTCTTCTGGCTGCTGTTGCACAACAGATTTTACACTTTCTTAAATATATTATCACAGAGACGCTGCCACCATCATTGATTGGCTCAGCTTTGGCCAGCGGCAGGTCCATCTTGGAGCTATGCACTGGCTGTGTCTGATATGGGGACAGCTTCTGGCATCTTCTCACAGAAGTCACCCCCGCAGCACCACCACACACACACACACACACACACCCCACTACCAAAATATTGCCATGTAAATCCAATACAGAGATTCATCAGAAGCCACTACAGGCTATTGTAGGCACATGGGAACAGTCCCAAAATCAGTAATTAATTGACCTCAATTGTTTTGGTGTGCTAGATCTACTCCTTAGGCTAAGGCTCCCCATCCAGTCAAGAGCCAGCTTTTACTTTGAGCTGGACAACACTTGTGATGTGAGGTACTGTCTGCTAAGACTGGTCACCTTCATAACTAAAGCAGGAAACATCAAAGCCATGAGGTCCATACTTCAGAAAGGTGCTATGTGGCCTTGGTGCCATGCCCTGGACTGCCCATCTGAAAACAAATGACAGGAAGAATTCAGTTACTACTGTAGATTGAATCAGTGCTCATTCAGTAGCTGTATGAACAGCCTCATTCCCCCAACATTATAACAACAGATTTAATTTAAAAATAATTATAACTGGGTTCTTTTTCTTTTGATTTCTGAGCCCTAGGGGGTAAACTCAGTTTTTTCCAGTTTCTGACTAGAACCTATTTTTTATTACTGAACATGAAGATGTCCTCATCTCCCCCTCCCCCAAAAGTGCAGCAACTACAATAAAATCAGGAGTTGATAATAAAAAATGAGTCGTATAGACTTAGACCAAGCAGTGAGAAGCCACACACACACAAAATAATGGGACTTTAAGAGGAATTCAGGTGTCATGAAAAAAAGAGGCAGAGGTTTGGGGGCTGATTCTTGGTGGATGCTGGAGGAAAGGTTGCATGAAGCATCTGACTCAGATGTCAGTCCATGCAACAACCACCAGAATATTTTGAATCTATAGTCAATGGGGTTACATGTCTCTGGGTTTGATTTAAAGCAGGGGTCCTCAATCTACAGCCTGCGGGCCAGATACGGCCCCCCAGGGTCCTCAATCTGGCCCCTGGTATTTACAGAACCCCCCCGCCCCCCACTGGGGGTTGGGGGGGGGAAACCAAGCAGCCGCAGATGACTTCCTGCCACTTCATTCGTGCGCTGGCCCCCTGTTTAAAAAGTTTGAGGACCCCTGATTAAAAGCATGTCAATTAAATGCCTAATGTCAAACTGTGAATATCCCCTGAGAAGTAATGGAGGGAGGTTCCTCCTCTTACTCTCAGAAAAATAGGCCCCTCACACTGTGGCATTTCTTTCATACTCCAAGCATAGATGTTTCAAATACCTGTAGAAATTCTCAAAGGAGATTCTGAGAAGTCTGGTTAATTAATTTTTCCATTAGAGATCCTAGTGCAGTGGCACAATGACTTTGTAAAAGTAATTTGCAAAAAATTACTTGTCTCCCAGGCAAAACTGGGAGGACGCCATCAACACTAGAAGCATTTCAAAAATGCACAGTGTAGGCATGTACAGCAGGAAAGCTAACTCTAAGAGTATGCACTTTAGGAGAGTTGAATGTGTATGTGTGAGTATCTTTCCAGAAGCACGCATTTTTTGTCAAGGATAGTTACTGGGTGTAGAGGACGGAGACAGTGGGTTGTTTGACATTGATAATGTGCAGCTGTGGCCTTGCTTTGACGATGTGCAGCTGAGATCCTGCAGCAAAGAGGTAAATAACTTTGAGGGAGTATGAGAAGAAACCCAGATGAGACAGAAACAAAGGAGGAATGTGATCTCACCTCTAGAAGATAAGGAAACAGCATGAACAGTAGAGAGTAGCCTTTAGTGAACAGCAGCTGGGCACATGGACAGTAGAGTTTGACCAATAATAAAGCTTTTAGCAGCATATGTGCAGGTATAAACTTATAAAAGCTGCAACTAACTAACAATAAAGGTCTTTGCTTCACCATCCTTGCAAAATCTGTGCCTCAATCACCACAACTGGGTGCTGACATTTTGTGAGGATGATGTTTTACTTTGTTATGGAGTAGAACAGTGGTGGCTGGTGTGCCAGCTAGCCAGCAAAGGCTTTGGTCCCCACTTCTCTTGTTGCTTTTTCAATTTTCATGACCTCCGATTTAACAATTTTACTTAAAATATGACATACAATTCTCTTTTCAAACATCACCTGAATCAACTCCTTCCCTAACCTGTAAATTCCCTCGTTAAATAACAGATCCCCAGGATTAATGCAACCTTAATGAGGCACAGTTATAATAAGAAAGCTCATGTATTTTTTACGTCAAGCTTTGCTGCCCC
Source organism: Falco rusticolus (assembly GCF_015220075.1). Lineage (NCBI taxonomy): Eukaryota > Metazoa > Chordata > Aves > Falconiformes > Falconidae > Falco > Falco rusticolus. Next base: position 4,174,737 of record NC_051209.1, read on the forward strand.
AGCCTCCAGGAAACAGTTGCTTGAATGTGTTATGTATCAGTAGGATTTTATGCTGTTATGTAATTCAAAGAAATTATTCAATGTAGATTGTTCTTTTGGTTAAATATACATCATAAATATACAGGACAGCACATTATATATCAGCTAATGTTACAGTGAGGGCCTTACATTTTGCACCGCTTAACTTCTTGCTACTATATGTAATGACCTGACTTTGCTTTCATTTAGCTAGTATTCAAGTTTTAACTTCTACCTCTACAAAGGCAAGGAAAATTTCTAACATACACAATTCCCAGGTATGATATTTATTTGTAACTGACCTTACCCTCCTCCCTAGACTAGGGATTGATGCAATGACTTTAAGTGGAGGCCCAACTGACTTCAGTGGAGTGGCAGAGATAGCTGCCAGTGGTTAATTAAATTAACAATGTGTATCTGGAATTGTTACCGAAATCTCGGAATGAAGAACTTATCAACACCAATGTGATGTAGATAAGCAGACACTTCTTTATTGACAGCCGGGTGCGTGAGTGAGTCCTCTCACGATCAACACACACCAAGCTTCAAAATCATACACCTCATATAGAACTTATTCATACATATTCGTTAAGTATTCATGCATAAACATAGTATTTCCCGAAAATCATTAACATACTCTTGCTTCATATGTTAATTAGCTTATCAGTCCTTCACGCTTGCGCAAATTCTTCCAAAAATTGTGGGCAGTGGTCTTTGGGAGGAAGGCCGTAGGTCTTCCTCATGGTGTACTTTTCACCTTTTGTCTAGAATGTGATGGTCTTGCAAGTTTGCAGTGTTCTTATCGGTCTGAGCTAATTTATGTCCTTGTTGACCATCTGTGTCTTCTGCTTGTTTCTTTTAGTCGCTCCCTCTAGATAACTTATAAACAGGCCCCTTGTTAGAGAAAGTTAAAGAAAGAGAAACAGACTCCTTCTTTCATCAGTTATTTCATTAATTATTTCTTTCAAACTATGGTTACATGACCTAAATACTATACCTACATTCTTTGAGTAAATATAAGTTCTTAGCCTTGGTACAGGGCTGTACAGAGGATTTCATAGCAGCTTTTGTTGTGCAACTACTAGTTTCATTAGAATACATTTCTTATTCCTCTATATTTCTATTAAAATTATTTTAGCAAATCTGTAACATTTCCCCCCTTTGAAAGTGTTGAAAATCATTATTTCAATACTTGCACATTATTTACATAGCATTTGTTTTAGCATATTTTGGTGGTGAACTGTATCCTGGTGGAATAATTGGTACTTCTCTCATGATCATGCGATTGACTGCAATTCCATTGATAAACTGTTTCTTCAAACAAGCATATATTAGCATGATCATTAGAAAGACAATCAGTAACAGAAACAAAGTTTTGATTATAGATTGTATCCAAGAACTTAGATTCCATCCCAATTTGTTAAAAATTTTCCCCAGCCAATCTTCTGACATATCTTCTTGAATTGATTCTGTTTCCTTTTCAGTTTTACCTAATAGGTTCAGATCATGTTCCACATCTTGAGTTACATTTGGAATATGAATGCAGCAGTGGTCCTGTCTATCCTTGAGATATCCACATACTCCATGTTCTTTAAGTAAAAGCATATCTAATGCCATACTATTTTGTAAAGTCATTCTAGAAGTCGCCTGCAATTGTATGTTCAGTTCCCTAAACCCCCTCTTGGTGACATTTGCTAACTTTTCTACCTGACCTGTTAACTGATAAAGCCACTCCCTGTTTCTATATGAAGCTATAGGATTTAAAAGTGATTCAAGTACCCAGCCAATTTTCACTCCTGTTGATGGTTCGTTCCAAGTATCATCATTTGTCTCAGACCTCTTGGTTCGTTTTAATTATAAAGTTTCCAAGGGTCCCTTAAATGGTGATTTCTTCCAAATCGGGCACAATGTTGGCATGCCTAAAGTAATTTGTTTCACCTTACCATCTAATGGTAAATGAGTTGTCCAGGTTCTGTCACTTAATGCTCAAACTAAATGTCCTGGACTTTGAATAGTAGATTTTCTGCAACTAAACAAATCTCCTTCTCTGGGTGTAAAGGCACTAGTTAAATTGAGAGTATTCTTCAGACCTCGGCAAAAGAAACCATATTTTAAAGCAGCGGCCAGAGGAGGAATTCGTTGAATTATTGTCTGCATTGCTGCAATCATACACCTTTTCACATTTCCACCATGGCACTATTTTATTCTCCTTCTCTCTCCATGAAGTTGATTTATCATCGACTGAGGGTAAAACTACGACAGCTTTTCCCTCCCAGGTAAAACACCAAGGAGTTCTGGCCATGTACTGAAATTGAGAAAATATGGACTTGGACCATACAGAGTCCCATTGTTCTACTGATTGCGTACCTTAGCCTGTTTTGTTACACTTCCATTCCATAATATTTTTGCTCACTTTGGTTTTAAGTTGTTCATCATAAGAACACCATCCCACAGTCTTAAATCACCCTATTTTGGTAAAAACATAATTTATCAATTTTTCACAATCCGCCAGACTACCTGGAGTTTTCCACTGTTTTCTAATGACTTTCACTTGCTCATACCATTAAATCACAGGCCTTTGTTCACAATAGGTGGTCTCATTTTTATGTTCCAGATTTGTCAGATTCATAGTTAAAATTCCCCATGGAATGGATTCACCTGCTGCCCTCGGTATTGGTAAACAAGCAGTGATCTGTGTAACATTCTGCAAGTTGGAAAATCCTTTAATCAATCCCAACATCAGATTTTCCTCAGCCATTTGTTTGGGAATGTCAATTACTTGTTCTGTTTCTAGTTGTCTTTTGTTCCTGTCCACCAAGTCAGTCCATGATCCTACCAACACTGACCATAATAAAATCTAAAGAACAATCAAAACCTGATATGAAAAATTAGACATGTTTCAGAGTCAGTTTTAAAGACTCTGGATCATGGTTAACAATCTTCCATGGAGTAGGTGCTCTCTTCACCCAAGTATAATGTATCCAAGCATCTGATTCTGCAATCTTGATAGCTGTAAAAGTGGTTAACAGTATCTGAAAAGGTCCTCTCCAACGTTCCTGCAAAGGTTTGGAGGTCCAGGTCTTCACGTAGACATAGTCTCCCGGTTGGAAATCATGCACTGAATTCTCCAGGGATAAAGGTCTATTCCAAATTAGTGCACTCCGAATTGCAGCAAAAGTTTTCCCTAGAGAAAGCAAATAGTTTTATACATCCTGCTTTCCTTTCACATGTATGTTTGGATTTGGTTCTGGAGACTCATATGGTTTTCAATATAATAATTCATAAGGACTGATTGAGGTTCACCTCTTTGGCTGTACCCTGATTTGTAATAATGCCAATGGAAGTGCTTGAGGCCATTTTAGATTAGTTTCTTGACAAATTTTACTTATTTGTCTTTTTAAAGTCTGATTCATCCTTTCTACCTTTCCACTAGATTGTGGCCTCCAAGGCGCATGTAAATCCCAAGTAATACCCAATACTTTGCTAACACTTTGGACTATTTCAGCAACAAAGCGTGGACCTCTGTCAGAAGAAATTCCAATAGGAACTCCAAATCTTGGAATTATTTCTTGTAGTAACCACTTCACTACTTCTTTTGCTTGTGTGGTGCGACAGGGAAGGGCTTCTGGCCATCCTGTAAAAGTATCAACCCCCACCAGGATGTACCGGTACCCATTTTGTCTAGGTAACTCTGAGAAATCTACTTGCCAATAATCTCCAGGTTCTGTACCAGATTTTAACCTACCCATTTGGACTCTTTTCTTAATTACTGGATCATTTTTCAAACATACTTCACATTTTGCAGTTATCATTTTAGCTAATCCTAACATTTTAACTGATACTATTTGTTTCCGTAAAGAAGTTACTAAGGCTTCCGCTCCCCAGTGACATTCCTGATACCTTGTTTGAATTATCTCTCTCATCAAAAGAGGTGGAATTACTACTTGTCCATTAGGAGTTATCCACCATCCAACTAGGTTTTTCTTAGCATTTAATAACTGACCTAATTTGTCATCTTCTTCTGAATATCTTGGCCTTTCCTTAGGAAGGGTGCTGGGGTCTGCAGTGGGTCTGCAGATAAGTTAGTTGACTTCAAAGACTTAGTCGCGTACCTTTAAGACAGCCACAGATTGTCAGGTATGTAAACAGGATGTGAAGAATCAGAACTTAGAACCGCAGCATACGGGCACCTACAGCAACAGCAAATAGCAAGCAAGAAGAAGGACACAAAAACCTATCAGGGTCTAACACCTGTGCTGTCTAAGATATATAAATAGTTTGTATAAACAATAAAGGCTATTTTGTCTGAACCCAGCCATGCAGACATAGTGTTTCTTTTAAGTCCGCCTCGACTTGCGTCACCACAGAAGGGTTACTGTTTTAGAAGTGTGTTTGTTTCTTTGCTACCTTTCTTGCCATTTTATCAGCCAAATTATTTCCAGCAATTATTTTTGTATTCCCAATTTGATATGCCTTACAGTGCATGATTGCTACTTGATCTGGCTTTTGAACTGCTTGCAATAATTGTATAATTTCCTTTTGATGCTTAATGTTTGATCCTTGAGAGGACGATAGCCCTCTTACTTTTCACAAAGCCCCATGGACATGCACTACCCCAAAGGCATATTTTGAATCTGTCCAGATATTTACTTTCTTTTCTTTACTTAATTCTAGGGCTCGAATCAAAGCAATAAGTTCCGCTTTCTGGGCTGATGTGGTACTTGCCAATGTTCCTGCTTCTATAACTGTAGTATCTGTTGTTACTGCATATCCAGCGTATCGGACTCCTTGTTCCATAAAGCTGCTCCCATCTGTATACAATTCCCTGTCTGGTCACTCCAGTGGTACATCCTTCAGATCTTCACGACTGGAATAAACATACTCAATGGTAGCCAAGCAGTCATGTTCCAGTTGTCCCTCTTCCTGTATGGAGCTTAAAAACACTGCAGGGTTTACCAGGTTAGTTGTCTTTAGAATCACATCATCCTGTTCAGTCAATACCACCTGGTACTTCATCATTCGGCTGGGAGACAACCAATTGTCCCCCCTTTTGTTCTAAAACAGTTATCACCATGTGTGGGACACAGACTGTTATTGTTCTTCCCAAGGTCAATTTCGAAGCTTCTTGTATGAGCATTACTGTTGCCGCCACTGCTCGAAGGCAGTTTGGCCACCGTTTACTCACTGTGTCCAGTTGTTTGGAGAAGTATCCGACTGGTCTTTACCAGCTTCCTATCTTCTGAGTTAACACGCCCAGTGCAAGGTGTTGTCTTTCATTAACAAACAGCTGAAAATCTTTGGTTAAATCCGGAAGTCCCAGAGCAGGTGCAGACATTAAGGCACGTTTTAACTCTACAAAGGCCATTTGCTGTTGTGGGCCCCATACTAAAGGAGAATTCTTTTGGGCCTCATATAGTGGTTTAGCTATTAGCCCACAGTTCATAATCCAAAGGCAACACCACCCAGTCATTCCTAAAAATGTTCTGAGTTCATGAATATTTTTCGGCTTAGATATACTACAAATAACTTCTTTGTGATCTTTTCCTAATTGTCGCTGCCCTTTTGAAATTTCAAAGCCCAGGTATATCACAGTCTGACAGGCTATTTGGGCCTTCTTCCTGGATACCTTATACCCATTTAGTCCCAGAAAATTCAAGAGGTCAGTAGTCACCTGTATACAAGTAAATCTTTCTTCTGTAGCAATCAATATGTCATCCACATATTGTAGAAGTAAATGTCCAGGTCCTGGTTTGTCCTGTTTCCAGATCTCAAGTTCCTTAGCTAACTGATTTCCAAAAACAGTTGGACTGTTTTTAAATCCTTGGGGTAATCGGGTCCATGTAAGCTGCATCTTTCACCCGGTTTGTGGATTTTCCCATTCAAAAGCAAATAGTTTTCTGCCTTCCTTTTTCAAAGGTATAAAAAAGAAAGCATCTTTCAAATCAAGCACTGTAAACCACTGATAAGTCTCCTTTAACGCTGTTAACAACGTATAGGGATTTGCTACTACAGGATAAATATCCTTAACTATTTGATTCACTGCTCTCAAATCTTGTACTAACCTATATTCACCTGAGGGTTTTCTGACTGGTAAAATAGGAATATTATACTCAGATTCACATTCTTCTAATATTTTATATTCCAGAAATTTATCAATCAATTTCTTCAATTCCTGTCTCACTTCTGGTTTGATTGGATAGTGTTTAATTCTCACTGTTCCTGCGCCTTCCTTCAAATCTATTTTAACAGGCTCTGCTAGTTTCGATTTACCAGGAATACCTGCTTCCCATACTGTAGGGATCACTGCTAAATCCACCTCCGGTGGAGTTTCTTGTTCCTTTACTTTTTCTTGTATCATCAGGATTTCTCCCATTTTTGACTCAGGTATTTTCAAGAAAAGTTCTCCTTCTTCAAAAACAATTTGTGCATTCAATTTGGATAACAAATCCCTTCCTAACAAGGGTATCGGACATTCTGGTACATACAAGACTTCATGTGTAATTATCTTATTTCCAAATTTCAAATCCAGGGGTTGCAGGAATGGCCTGTTTTCTTCTTTCCCTGTTGCTCCTATTATATTAGCTGGTTTTGTTCCAATTTTTTCTTTACAGGTATTTAATACTGAAAATGTCACTCCTGTATCCACTAAAAATTTAACTTCTTTTACTCCCAGCTTAATTATAACCAGAGGTTCAGCTGGGTTCCCCTCCGGTCCCCTTCAATCATCTAAAACCATTACCTTGGCCATGTCTTGATAAGCATTCCTATTTTTAGGACAATCCCTTTTCCAATGTCCTTCCTCCCTACACAAAGCACACTGATTTATTCCTAAGGGGGTATTAAATTTCCCATTGCCATAGTTCATACAACCTCCCCTTCCATTAAATCCTCATCCTCTTCCTCTGCCCCTTCCTCTATCTGCCATCCCTGTCATTACGGCCAATAATCTACTCTCCCTAATTTTTCTTTCCTCTTTTTCTCTGTTGTTATATATTTTCCATGCTACCTCCAACATTTTATTCAAACTCCTTGAATCCTCTCCCTCCAGTTTCTGGAGTTTCTTCCTTATATCTGGTGCCGATTGTCCCATAAAAATCAAAGCCAATTTTATCTGAGCTGTCTCTGTTTCCACTCTCAAATCAGTATATTACCTGTCAGCTTCCTTCAGTCTCTCCAGAAATGCTGAGGGAGATTCATTTTTATCTTGCCTTACTTCATACAACTTAGACCAATTCAGAGATTTAGGCATAGCATGTTTAACTCCATATAAAATCCATTTCTGATACCGACTCAGTCTTTCTCTATGTGCCACATTATTTGGGTCCCACTGCGGATCCCCAGATGGAAAATTCTGCTCTAATGTTCCACCTGTTATTCCACTCAACACAGCCACCTCTGCCTGTGCTTTGCCAGTTTTCAATACCATCTGCTTCTCTGTATCATCTAACAAATTATCCAGGATCACCTGTAAATCATTCCAGTCCGGGTTCTGCATTCTGATTATAGTATCTACTACTCTGCCCACTCTTTCAGGATCTTCTCTATAAATTCCTGCTGCCTGTTTCCATGCCATCAAATCCATAACTGAAAAAGGCACTTTCACACACACTGGCCCATCACTACCAACTCCCTGTCGCAGGGGAGCTATTGTTTGTGTCTGCTGCCGAGTTCTCTGTGAAACAGGAGTATGAATTACAATCTCGGACAGTCCCTCCTCCACATCTTGTATTCCACTGCTATCTGGTTCACCCTCCTGCTCCCGTGCCCTATATTCTTGACCCCGATTCCTTTCTCTCCTAGGAGGGGATATATCTAATTCTGGTCCTTCATCAATTTCAAAAGCAATTCTCTTTTTCAAACAATCTTTCCCGATCTCAGAAACTGAACAACACTTTTTCATTTTCTTATTATCAGCAGTTATAGCCATTACCAGGTTATCTCCAATAGTTAACTTGCATTCATCCTGCCAGTCTTTTCTCTGTCTTAAGTAAAAGAACAAATCCACATATGGCATTTCACTCCATTTCCCCTCTCTTTTACAGTACAGCGTTAACTGCAGAATGGTGTTATAATTCAGTGTCCCATTCATGGGCCACTTTTCCTGCTCATCCAATATATACAAAGGCCACCAATTATTACAATACTCAATCATCTGGCTCTTTCGTAGATCATCATATAAATCTCCCCAATGTGCCAATAAACATCCCAACGGAGAATTTTTTGGAATTTTGTCATTTGCAGCCAAATTACCCATACTTTTACTTTTAAACCACTGTGTTAACTTAGATGCCATTGTATAATCACTTTACAGTACAATACACAATCACTCAAATCTGTCACTCCTATCCGCGGATCCAAACTCCACACTCGACTCGCTTCGTGTTCATTTGCACATCTCTCCTTTACAGCCACACTCACACTTTTCCACAACTGTTATCTCAGACAAAGGTATATAGCACAATATTATACACTTCTTAATTGCTACACAATCAAAGAAATAAACAATTTCACAAAATAACACATGAAATACTTCTAACTTTTTGTTAGAGGTGCTACCTTAAAGAACACTATAGCATATAAGTTCTCTTATCTCCGCTATTGTCCAACCCTGCAATAGCTCTTGCTTATGTCTTACGGGCAGACGCCTAGGCTTCCACTTCCACAAGGATCCTTTAGTCCAACCCTGCGCAGCTTTCGCCATGACTGACAGGCAGACTTATTCAGTGGGACTCTAACCCACTCCTTACAGTGGAACTCTAACCCACTGCGTGGAACTCTAACCCACTTACTACAATTTACATACAAGAAGTGTCTTACCAAAATCCAGGGAACGTCGCGAAGAGCCTTACGGATCGGGGATCGATGGGTATCCCCGAGAAATCCTTGGTGCTGGCTGGAACTGATCAGGTCCCTGACTCCTCCGGTCTCCTTCAGTGAGGTCCCACCTGGGTTGCCAAAAACTTACCGAAATCTCGGAATGAAAAACTTATCAACACCAATGTGATGTAGATAAGCAGACACTTCTTTATTGACGGCTGGGTGCGTGAGTGAGTCCTCTCACGATCGACACACACCAAGCTTCAAAATCATACACCTCATATAGAACTTATTCATACATATTCATTAAGTATTCATGCATAAACATAGTATTTCCCAAAAATCATTAACATACTCTTGCTTCATATGTTAATTAGCTTATCAGTCCTTCACGCTTGCGCAAATTCTTCCAAAAATTCTGGGCAGGGGTCTCCGGGACGTGGGCAGTGGTCTTTGGGAGGAAGGCCGTAGGTCTTCCGCATGGTGTACTTTTCACCTTTTGTCTAGAATGTGATGGTCTTGCAAGTTTGCAGTGTTCTTATCGGTCTGAGCTAATTTATGTCCTTGTTGACCATCTGTGTCTTCTGCTTGTTTCTTTTAGTCGCTCCCTCTAGATAACTTATAAACAGGCCCCTTGTTAGAGAAAGTTAAAGAAAGAGAAACAGACTCCTTCTTTCATCAGTTATTTCATTAATTATTTCTTTCAAACTATGGTTACATGACCTAAATACTATACCTACATTCTTTGAGTAAATATAAGTTCTTAGCCTTGGTACAGGGCTGTACAGAGGATTTCATAGCAGCTTTTGTTGTGCAACTACTAGTTTCATTAGAATATATTTCTTATTCCTCTATATTTCTATTAAAATTATTTTAGCAAATCTGTAACAGAATTATAGGTTTAACTCTAGATTTCTTTACATTTATGAATTGAAACAATGCAGTTACATACATGCATTTTTATGTCTGAATGGAGAACACATATAATACTTGACTACATTACATAACCCCACACAGTTTTAATAAGTGGAAAAGCATACCCATTTTTACATTGTAAAAAACTCTGTCTTTGGTTAATAATCAAGTTTGTTTTATTAGTGCCAAATATCTATTCATACTGATTATTTAAGCACCTTTGTCTTTTTTAATTTATAAAATATGGGCTACAAAAACACTCCTATTTTACTTCAGATAAAAATACAAACGATCATTTATAATTTCTAGTCTTTTCAGAATTTGAATAAATGTTGATTTTCCAACAACAACAAAAGATCTTGGCTATTATTTTGTGTTGCTTCTGCTTTATGTTTTATTTAAGGAATCCTTTGCCAGTAAAATGCTTAAATAATGTGATTCTGGGAATGTATACCATGTCATATTTTGTTAACATGAAAGAGGAAATATCCCAGTCCTCAGATCACACTTTAAAAAATATGACCAGTCTATATAGGAGAACAATGTCTGTACCCATTACAAAGCTTTCATTGCCTGTGAAAACTGAGTAAAAATTAACTTCACATCATGAAACTGCAAAAGCAAATTAAAGAAATTCAGTCATTCGTATCAACTCTGGCTGTATCTGCTAAATATTTTCTAACTGTTCTAAAAAAGAAAACCAGAAGGCAATGAATAAAAACAATAATGGTCAGTAGCATGCGTTGCATGTTATTTGAATGGGAAGTAATTTATTGCTTATGAAATAAAAGCTGTTTATTCTTGTGATTCACTGTTTGTAACAATTTTTACAATTTATCTGTTTAAAAAGTAAGAAACTGTACCACTATGAGCATATGAATACTGCACACGTCAAATTGGCTGTACAATAACAGAAGGACATTTGCTATTGGTGTATGCACACAGACAAAGCAGCCATTTTGAAAAAAAGAAAAAAAGAAATGTTATGGGTGTTTAACCCCTTGTGTGTCTCTCTGGTTTCACACTACTGCTTTGATTGGGGTAGCCTGGGAGTGTGACCTGAAATTCTTAAAAAATAAGCATACAGGTTAAATACTGGAACAAAGATTATATGTATTATATTTTTATTCAGCCAGTAGCAATAGAGACAATATAAGAAACAGGTTCAGAATAAGAGATTTTGAATGTATTTGCATGTGTGTCCGGGGTTGGGGGAGGGGGTTAAGTTTTCCAATGTGAAGATTATACAGAAATGAAACGTTGCCTACATAGTTTTATTTCATGCAAACAACATAGTGGGCCTTGGGTCAGATGTGTGAAGCTATTTCTCAAAGAAGCTGCATATATAATTGAGACCCTATGAAGGGGTCTCAGTTGAAGTTGCCAGGTTACATTCATTTCAAAAGCAGAGCCATTTGTTATCAAATTTAAATTAACTCTCTCAGCACTGAACTCACAGTTTAAAGCACAGCTTTTCAAATGTTATTTACTGTCTAAGGAAGGAAAAATTGTGCCTGTTAACTGACAACATTATTTCACAAAAGACAGAAATCTTACCCATATTTATACCTGCAGAGCAATAATCTAGCAAGATTAATTTCTGAAGGATATCTTGATGCCCTATTCTCTCTTAGGAACCACAGTGTTCTTTTTCTTCACCTGTTATTTTCTTTCCCTTTAAAAAAAAGAAATCACAATTTCAGCTTTAATTTGGAAATAAATTAATAATTCAATATTTGCTGCTGTTTTTCTGCAAGCATGCCACAGCTGCTTTCACCAAATATTTTGGGTTTATGAGATTACATACAAATTAGAGACTCATAAGATATTTATATTTTTCAGCCCCACATGACCTACAACTTTTGGGTTTGATCCTGTAGCTTTTATTTGCACTGACAATCCTTATAGATATAACTGCAATGTGATTTTTTTACATTCAAGAATTACTAATGAGATAAATGATGTCTGGATTGCACTAATTATTATTATTTATTTCCTTGAGCACCCCATTGTGCTATGCACTTTCTAAACAGAGATGTTTTTGCCCCAAGGAGCTCACACAGCTGTGCAAATATCTTTTAAAAGCAATCCATATGACTTTTTTATGCAGTATCTTAAGTAGCAAGGGGCAAACAATAAAAACAAACACCCAAAATCATAAACATTCATTCACTAAATTAATCTGCTTTTGCTGAGTTCATGCTCTTCCTGTATTCACTTTTGGTAAATATTTTAGCAGTTGATTGTCAATGGCAAAATATTTGTGGAAAGCAAATATACCCTGGAAAGAAGTCTGTCTGATAGAAAATTTTAGTGTTCTTGGTTCATTCTTTGGAGATGCTGGATGCTCTGGAGCTCAGCAGGAACATGCATGCTTGAAAGTAAGGCACATTAGCCCAGATCCTCAAGGGACGGTCCCCATCAGTCACCTTTGAAGACAGACACTATGTTGGACAGAAACCAGAATGATCACTCAAAACTTTGCAGCCTTAGCTCCAAAGATAAAATAACAGGTACAACAACATATGAATTCTCCAGCCAATCACAACTGATGAGTACAATGCAGATTTTGAATATCAATAATGAAGTCATACAGTAGGGAAAAAAGCTACTTTGCAATCTGCTCATAAATATGACAAGAGATGAAAATATGACTAAATTTATCAAATAAATTATTCATAGTAAATTATTTGCTCTGTCTGGTCTTAAATTAGGTTTACTCAGGCTAATCAACAAAGATATGCCAACAATTAAACCCAACAGAACATCCCAGTCATATACATACTGTATGTGTGCCTGAATACATCATCATACAATACAGGCTTTTTGAACAAGAAAAGAAAGATGCATATACTTTCATAAATTCTGTATAAACCAAAATTATGTTATTTTTCAGTGTTTTGTTTCAAAAATATAAAAGTTTTATTTTTTTAAAGCTTTTAAACCTGAGATTTTTACCCAATTTAACTTGATATTTTTGTTTTCATTTCTCTGATAAATTGGAGTCTCTAGCCAAGAATAAGACTTTTACTATTGCTAAGCTTAATATACTGAATTAAACATAGTACTTAACAATCTCTGCTTTTCCTTCTTGAAACTTAAGCTTAGAGTATTTACTATATATCCCTTCATCAACATAAGATACTGATTTGTTAGATTTAAGTCAAGCCTGTTGTAGCTGTTGACATATATGATAGCAAGACTGCTTGAATTTCATCTTTATAGCCTGTGAAGGGAGAGGACTTTGTTTTAGAAAAGACAACTAAAATACCATTGACTGATGTGTTGTCAAGTATTTTTTCCCATAAAAATGAACAATTTTACTGTTCATATGTGTAAAGATATAAAACATTTGTTTAAGCAATTAGTAGGCAACTATCTCAAATTGTCTACTATATTAGAAAATGATCCTTCATATAATGTACAAATATTTTCTAAAAAATAAGAGGTAAAGATAAATTGAATTAAAAAGTTATGACAGTAATTACACATTATCACATTTACCTTTTCATTTTTAAAAGGTAAATATATCATGTATGTGTGCTCCCATATAACTCTGGGTATTATTCTAAAACTACAAATCAATTTGCTTATTTAAAGCTCTATGCAGCTAACAATACTACAGGGCTAGTAAATCCTACCAAGCACTCTTTAAGAATCTTGTTTATTTACTGGTGGAAGTAATGTATGATACCTGTGCATCCATGACAACACTGTAACATGTCAGAGCAGGACTAGGTCTTTTCTTGCAACTGCAATATGAGATTAAAAGTAAGAGGCAATATTATTAAATAGCAGAAGCTTTTCAAAAGACAAAACATGAAGTTTATGGGAGGATACAATTGTTGTTCATGGTAATATATTTGTGCTATTTCGGTGCTTTAGTTAGGTTCATCCATTGATTGTAAATAGTACTGAATGGTGAACTTACCAGGAAACATCAAACTTTGTATTTCCTCCTGGAGTTCTTCATAATACTGGAAAGGGATTCAACAGTGTCAAGCCTGAATTCTTAGGAATATCACTTTTTAAAAGTATTAAGTTGGATCGTGTGGTGACGCAAGTCGAGGCGGACTTAAAAGAAACACTATGTCTGCGTGGCTGGGTTCCGACAAAATGGCCTTTATTGTTTATACAAACTATTTTTATATCTTAGACAGTACAGGTGTTAGACCCTGATAGGTTTTTGTGTCCTTCTTCTTGCTTGCTATTTGCTGTTGCTGTAGGTGCCCGTATGCTGCGGTTCTAAGTTCTGATTCTTCACATCCTGTTTACATACCTGACAATCTGTGGCTGTCTTAAAGGTACACGGCTAAGTCTTTGAGGTCAACTAACTTGTCTGCAGACCCGCTGCAGACCCCAACAGGATCGTACTGTAATTTTTATCTTTACTTAAAAGATGCTTCAGGTTCTTCAGTATTTTTCATTCTCATGCCAAATACTTTGATTAAAAATGTTATATGATCCAGTGGATTAGCAATGTAATTGCCTATTTATATTTATTAATCCATGCATTCTTTCAGCACGTTTGTGTTTGCTATGATATTGATATGTTAGATTGATACGCTTGAGATGCAAATGATATGTATGTGGTGGAATTTAGACATTACATTATCATTGCTTCGACAAAGGTTGTAAGGTTTTAAGATTTAGAAAAGCATCTTGAAATATTAAAGCAAATTAATTCTGGAAAAGCAAATCAGTGCAATAAAGGAAGAGATTCGTAGCTAGGGATAGGCTCCAGAAGAATATTTATCTTCCTCTAACATCTTAATAAATAACAGGGACAAATTCTACCATAGGTTTCTTAGCATTCATAGATTTAAATGCGGAAAGATTTTGATTTAATACATCACATTTCCTCCTAGTGTACTGCATTTTCCAGACATGATAGTATTTAAGCTAATGTCTGAAGTACAAGGTTAATAAAGAAAGTTTTCTATTCCAACATTAAGTCTCTTACTGGAAACTGTCAGTTGATTCACTAAAATTAGAGATGAAGAAGTCCTGAAACAATCGGTAAGCCTTAGCTGAGACCAACCTTTCATTGTACCTTAGACAATAAGTATCAGGATGTGGCAGCTATAGAAATTACACAGATAACAGCCTGGGAACCGCATGGAGTACCTTCTTATTTGGTTTCAGCAAATTTACATGCAAAAAGAGGGATAATAAAAACAAATAAATTATCTCTGAGTTTTCTCTCATTTTCTATCCCTTTCTCAACACACTATAAATTGGTCACCTCTACACAAACAAAACAGTTGTATGTTGATCAGTTGCTTCTGCAGATATGTGTTTTTCAGTTAGAATAGAGACACAGGTTTGGGTGTCCTGTTGTTGACTTATTTTGATCATCATATTTTAGAGTGGGAAGGGATTGTTTAAGTGCATTTTGTTCAGGTGTGTGTCTATGTATGCACATTAAAAGAGCTGTTAATTTGGAGGGGTGTGTGAAATATAATTGTTTTCATTGCTTTCTTGGTTAACATATTCAGTTTGTGAGGTCAGGTGGAGCGTTGTGCTAAAGGCACCCATCTAAGTGATGATAATTTGAACTTTCAGCAGAGAAAGGAACGTAAGAAGACCCCCAATCTGGATAAAAGTTATTCTCAAACAGTTTACTAAAAAGAAGGGAGCTCTAGTCCCACAATTATTGGTTTAAAAGAAAGTGGCAACTTTCACTTCATTTTGTGGGCTGCAAGACTGTTGGGTTAAGTTGATGATGCTTTGGGAATACTTAGCAAACCAGCTTCCTGTCATGGTTTAACCCCAGGTGGCAACCAAGCACCACACAGCCGCTTGCTCACTCCCCCTCGCCCAGAGGGGTGGGTAGGAGAATCGGAAAGGAATGTAAAACTCAAGGGTTGAGATAAGAACAATTTAATAATTTAAACAGAATAAAAAGGAAAGAACAACAATTAAAGGAACAACAATAATAATAACAACAACAGTTATAATGGAAAGGTGGGGAAAAGGATAAAATTCAAAGGGAGAAAGGAAAACAAATGATGCACAGTACAACTGCTCACTGACCAATGTCCAGCCAGTCCCTGAGCAACAATCCCAGGCCCCAGAATACCCTCCAAGTTCATATACCAAGCATGACATCCTATGGTATGGAATACCTCTTTGGCTGGTTCAGGTCAGCTGTCCTGGCTGTATCCCTTCCCAATTTCTTGTGCTCCTCTAGCCCTCTGACTGGCAAGGCCCAAGAAACTAAAAACTTCTTGACTTAGTGTAGAGGAATGAAGGCATTGATAATATGCATCTGTGGCCTTGCCTGGAAGGCAGTGGGTTGATTGACATGGATGATGTGCAGCTGTAGCTTGTTCCTGCTAAATAGTTAAATAGCACTAAGGATTAGGGTTGTGGTCTTACTGTGCCTTGTGTCTGGACAGTAGAATTTGACTGATGGTAAAAGCCTTGTTGCAGCCTACTAGTTTTTTGAGCTACAACCATTGGTGTCTTGTGTGAGGCTGGGTTGGACTCTGGCTACAACAACTGGTGCCCAGCGTAGCTGAGACAAGCAGGAGAACCTGCAACCCATAACAGACACTGTGAGAGCTGAGCCATTGACAACTAACTGATATAGGTATATTGCAATATTTGTTGACCACTTTAACTCAAATGGCAGCTTCTGGCACCCAATGTAGATGAGGGAAGGTTGATATGAGTGCAGAAGAAGAAAGTTCTATGTTACAAAGGTTTATAGACATATTTGAAAAAAGAAGCATAAAGTATAACAAGAAGGCAATAAGAACTTTGCTAGGATGGTGCAAAGTAAATGATGTGCTAGTTAAGCTGAAAAATGTCTCTAGTGTTCAGGCATGGCAAAATGCTGGAAAATTACTTTTTGAGGCTGCCTGGGGGGGGGGGGTAAAATTGCTACAGCTTTGTTCACAACTTGGAGATTGATCATAGATTCGCTAGAACAATCAGAAGTGGATGGAGAGATGAGCCCTATATTAAAAATGTTAATAGGCATATTTGAAAATAGAGGCATAAAGTATGATGAGATGGCAATAAGAACTCTGCTGGGGTGGTGTAAAAGGAATGATTTGCCAGTTACAGTGAAAAATGTCTCCAGCGTTCAGATATGGCAAAGTGCTGGAATACTACTTTTTGGGGCTGCTGTGAGAGGGGAAAAAATTGCTACAGCGTCATTGACAACATGGGGATTGGTCTTAGATTTACTAGAACAATCAGAATTGGACAGGGAGACAAAGGCTGCAATTGAAGCAGCCACATCCCCGGTTGCAGAGATGATGCCCAATAAGGTACCTTTGGTGCCATCAGATTCTCTGCCATCGCCTGATTCACACAGTCAGGGCTGGCAGGGGGAGCAGAGTGGTATTGGATCAAGTGGACAGAGTTGGTTCCCTTTGGGGCAGCAGGGGGATCCGGTCATTGTCATGTTGCCTGACTGTGATCCCAAGCCACCTGTGATAGGTTTATTGGAGGAGACCTTGGGTCATGTTCAACAACCAGTCCAAATTACAGCATTGGGACCAGATCCTGCCAAATTCTGGAAAAAGATGCGGGAGCAAGCACTTGTAGAAGAGAATATCAATGTTGCAACTGCCTTGGGGGGCAGGGTGTTAGCCTGCCCAGTGCTTTGAAAGGATGGTAATGCTCCCCCCGAGTGGGAATCTTTCAACTGGGGAGTGATAAAAGAGTTAAGATCAACCTGTACACAGTACGGAATAGGCTTGCCCTATGCTCAATCATTGTTATGTGGTCTTTTCACAGCAGAGCTTACTGCTCATGATTACCGTACGATTGCACAAATTATATTGACCTCTATGCAAATGTTAATGTTTGAGTCAAACTGGAGGTGTTTGGCAAATGAGCAATCATTGATGAATTTAGAATACCCCCAGGATGATCCACGTTTTGGGGCAGGGATTCCACAATTCATGGGGGAGGCTCTGGTTAACTCTCCTCAGTTACAAGCTCGCTTACATCCTTTAGTCCTGCAGCAGGGAAATGAATTAACTCCAAGCTTTATTGCAAGTTCTGGATCATGGCACTCCACAACAGTCATGGACCACAATAAATCAAGGCCCCAATGAGGGGTACGTGTCATTCCTGGATAGGTTGAGAGACTTCTTGGACAAGCCAATACAGAATGGGGCAGCTAAAGAAGCATTGTTACTTCAATTAGCTAAGGACAATGCAAATGAGGATTGTAGAAAGGTGGTTGCAGGCATGGTGAATCGTAATCCCACTTTAATAGAATTAATGTATGTATGTGGGAAGGTAGGAACCGCTGCCTTCCAAATGGAGCGTCTGGCAAAGACCTTTGCTGATGCAGTCAGGGTCGTCCACCGTTGTTACACATGTGGGCAAGAAGGTCACTTAAAGAAGGACTGTCCAAAGAGATCGAGGCTGGGAAGGGCTGATGGCTCTGGTTTGGTATGCTGTTGATGTAACAAACCAGGGCATTTTGCAAAACACTATAGATCTAAATTTAACACTCAAGGGCAGTTATGTGCAGGTGGCAACAGAAAGCAGGGAAACAGGGGGAGGAACCGCACGATGATACAGATGAATCTTCCACAACAATTCCAGGCTTATGCAGCCAACTCGCAGCCTGAACTCAAGGGAGCACCAGATTGGATGTTACTACAGCAACCGCCATCACACTAGAGGATGATAAAGTACATAAGGTCCCACTGAATGCTGTGGGACCCATTGGCAATAAAATGAGTGTGCTGTTGCTTGGATGTTCAACATTACAAGGTTGGTTTGTCTTACCAGGAGTCATTGATGCTGATAATATGGGTTGGATTCAAGCAATGGTGTGGACCCCCACTCCCCCATGTCAATTCCTGAAGGTAGCCAGATTGCACAATTAATTCCTTTGTGGGCGCAAGTTAATTATGCCCATGACAAAGTCTGGGGCAAAGAAGGGTTTGGTTCAGCAGGAACACCACAAATTTTCTGGACTTGGAGTGTGCAAAATGGTTGACCAACTCTAACCTGTAAAATCACCTTTGCCAAAGGGACTCCTTCTGCAATATGGGTGACTGGGATGATTGACATGGGAGCAGATGCGACTATTATATCTGCGTGCATCTGGCCTCACTCTTGGCCTGTCTGTTCAGCAGGTTCCGTATTGGTGGGAGTGGGTGGTGTGACACTGTGTCCAAAGTCAGTATATGGTGCAAGTTCAAAACCCTGAGGGCCAGACACCAACAATATGTCCCTATGTGCTTGATGTCCCTCTGAATTTGTGGGGGTGGGATGTTTTGGGATAATGGGGAGTCCTCATTGGTACCCAGAAGGATTTTTAATAGGGGCCACTGTGATGGAGGGTGTACAAAGACCTACTCTGCCTTTGACTTGGAAGACAGATACCCCTGTTTGGGTGGAACAGGGGCCCCTTCCTGAGGAAAAATGTGTAGCCCTCCAGCAATTAGTCAAAGAACAATTAGTACAAGGACACCTAGAACCTTCCCATAGTCCTTGGAATACCCCTGTGTTTGTGATAAAAAAGAAATCGGGCAAATGGCGCCTGTTACAAGATTTAAGTAAATGATGTAATGGAGGGAATGGGAGCCCTGCAATTGGGCATGCCTTCCCTGATGACGATCCCGTGAAACTGGGACATTTTGGTAAGTGATTTAAAAGATTCTGTTTTTTTCAGTAATCCTTTACATGAAGCTGATAAATGTAAATTTGCTTTTTCCATACCTAGCAGAAACAATATGGCTCTTTGTAAGTGATGCCAATGAATGGTGTTGCTGCAGGGTATGAAAAACAGTCCTCCTATATGTCAATGGTATGTAGCAAAGGCATTGTCACCTGTACGGGAACAATTTCAGCAAGTGTATTGCTGTCATTATATGGATGATATTCTTGTATCAGCTGCAAATAAGGCTGAACTTCAGCAAGCGTATCCAGTTTTGCAGCAGTCGTTGGGCACCTTTGGGTTATGTATAGCTCCAGAAAAGATTCAACAACAAGCCCTGTGGAAATACTTGGGAGTTAAAGTGCTAGATCAAATGCTTAAGCCACAGTCTATCCAGCTCAGAGTAAGTGTCAGAACCCTAAATGATTTGCAGAAATTATTAGGGGCCATAAATTGGGTAAGGCCATACTTGGGCCTTACAACAGACCAATTGACACCACCCTTTGATCTATTGAAGGGTGACACTGATTTGATGCCTCCCCGATCACTAACTAAAGAAGCCACCTTAGCCCTGGAGAGGGTGGCCAATGGTCTGCAACAAAAAAGGCTACACCGTGTAGACGTATAAACTCCAATAAGTTTATATGTTGTCACTGTGAACTATCATCCCATGGGATTGTTGGGCCAATGGAATGAGTGCTGGCAGCATCTGCTACATGTCTTAGAGTGGTTATCTGTGCAACCATGGAAGACAGTGAGCACTCAAATTGAACTAGTATCAAAAATTATCACCAGAGGACGTACACGGTGTGTTCAGCTCACCGGCCAAGATCCCAGTCACCTGATAATTCCCATTGAACACGATTATGTAAGCTGGTGTTTGGCAAACAGTTTACTGTTTCAGTTAGCTCTGGAAGGATTCAAGGGACAAATATCCTATTATCTTCCCGGTCATAAATTGTTACAAACTTATTCAGACATACAAATACTTCAAAAGCTGCTGGTAGCAGATAGCCTAGTGCAAGGCCTTATGGTCTTTATGGATGGTTCTGGGAAATTGGGAAAGGCAGTGGTCACTTGGTATGATGGGAAGCAATGGCAAGAATTGATACACTTAACACAGGGATCACCCCAATTGGTTGAACTTAGTGCTGTCATTGTTGCCTTTAAAATGTTTTCTTGACGTTCCGTAAACATTGTTACAGACTCTGCTTATGTTGCGGATGTTGTGCGACGCATTGACCGTGTGCTGCTTAAGGAGGTAAATTCAGAACAACTATTTTTTTTTATTAAAAACATAATGGGTGATGGTGAGCCAACATACACATAGATATTACATTCTGCACATCTGCAGTCACACTGGATTGCCAGGATTAGTCTGTGAAGGGAATGCCCTTGCTGATGCTTTTGCAGCTCCTGCTTGGACTCCTCCAGTGTTGGATCTGATATGACAGGCCCTCATGTCTCATCAATTTTTTCATCAGGGGGCTCGGGCACTGGTCTGTCAACTTAAAATATCTCTTGCGGATGCATAATCAATTATTGCCACTTGTCCAGAGTGTCAGCGATTGGGTCCCGGACTGACGTTTCCACAAGGGGTCGATCCACGCGGATATCAGTCCTTGGATCTGTGGCAAACTGATGTCACACATGTGCCCTCTTTTGGTCGTTTACAGTATGTTCATGTCTCTGTTACCTTCTCAAAAGTTGTGTGGGCATCGGCCCATACTGGGGAGAAGGCTCTGGGAGCCATTTCACGTCTTCAGCAGGCTTGGGCTGCTCTGGGGGTTCCGAAGCATCTCAAGACAGACAGTGGGCCAGCATATTCATCTACATGCATGGCCAAATTCCTTGCCTCTTGGGGGGTGGAACATGTTACTGGAATTCTGCATTCCCAACTGGCCAAGCCATTGTGGAATGTGTTCATCATACTTTAAAGCTACTTCTTGAAAAACAAAAAGGGGGAATGGGTTCTCAGACTCTGCATGATTGTCTATGGAAAGCTGTGTATACATTGCATTATTTGACTGTGCCAGCTGGGAAAGAGTGTCCTGTGACTATCTCTCATTTCTTGTCTTTGCAGGGAGGAGATCCTCCTATCTGAGCAAAGGTCTTAATGGGAGACCTATGAATGGGAAAATGGACAGGCTCGTGGGATTTAATTACCTGGGGATGAGGGTATGCTTGTGTCTCTACAGATGCAGGGTCTCAGTGGCTTCCAGCTAGGTGTGTTAAGCCTGTTTTGGATCCTAGAATTGACAAGAGGACATCAGATATCTGCTGTTCCACAGACCCCTTGAGAGGGGAGTCAGAACATCTGGGTGACCCTGATGTGGAGCCTGAATCAGACGCAGCTTTGTGCCTTCTTAACTCAGCCTGAACAGCCTTTCCACACAACCTGCCAAGGGCCCTGCAATGGATGATAGACATGGCCTTTTTGGTTAAAAACAAAAAGGGGGAATTGTAGAGGAATGAAGGCAGTGGGTTGATTAGCATTGATAATGTGCATCTGTGGCCTTGCCTCAGAGGCAGTGGGTTGATTGACATGGATGATGCACAGCTGTAGCTTGTTCCTGCTAAGTAGTTAAATAGCCCTGAGGATTATAGGGTAGGTGGTTGGGTGGGGGAGGAGTGGTGTGACCTTTGGAAGAACAGTATGGACAGTAGAGTCTGACTGGTGGTAAAAGCCTTGTTGTAGTGATTTTCCTTGAGGGGGAAAAATAGTTACACAAAAATTACTGGCCCAAGCAGAAGTTGTTTGTACAGGTTTGTAGCACTTGATTACCCTCAAGGCCTGAATCTTTATCAGGCAGCTGTCTCCTGACACTGTCACTGCAATGGCATGCTGAATACAACTTGAATTGTAAATATGTATTTGGACCTTTGCTCACAACAGTTTTTCCCTGCTGCTTTGATATGTCTAACTGTGATGTGTATCTCATTTGTTTATAGGTTAAAAGTGAAGTGCACCTTTGGAGTTACAAAAGTTAAGAACACCAAACAAATGTGGGTTTAAATCTGTGGAGGTGATTATCTGTGAGTGTGCTGACCTGAACTCGTAGTGCTGGAGAAGAAGACCGGAGGCTCATCTGCCTTTCTGAGCTGGTCGACCCCCTGTTTCAGTATACCCTGTGTTCCAGCCTCACCTGGGACGGTCCTGCTTAAGAAGTCTGGATAAAGGAAGAGGTGTGATTAATTTATGACCAACACAGCCTAACCTCCTGCTTTGTTCTTTTGCACATCTGGATGAGTTGAAATAATTCTGAGTGAAGAGAGTAAACATTTTGTCTGTAACCTCTGCTCCTGGCCAGGCTACTTGTGGGCCTACACACCTCGGTCTGAAAGCCTTGACCTTTCCGGCCCCTTTCTGGGCCTTGTGTTCGCACTGAGGTACTACGAACGGCTCTGCTGAAAGAGCAGTTCAACAAGCGTTTCCTTTATTACGATTTCTTTTTCTGGGTGCGGCCCTGCCCGGCCCTGCCCTGCCCTCCCGCTCTGATGCTTGACCGGCACGGGTGAACGCACGGCCACGTCCTCGGCCCGGCCCCGCCCCCGCTGACGCGCGGCGGCAGTGACGCATCCTCCTCTCGCGAGAGGTCGGGTGGCGCGCGGCCGGCGGCGGCCGCTCCCCATAAATAGCGGGGCGAGGCCGGGCCTCGGCAGGTGGTGGCGGTGCCTGAGCTGTAGGTGCTTGTGCCCTTCCTGGGTTTTCCCGGGTGAGTACTGCTGGCAGCGGCGCTCCGGCCCGGTTCTCATCGGCCGCGGGAGCGCTCGGCGCCCGCCCGCCCTGCGAGGCTGGCTCCGCAGCATGGTGGAGCTTACCGGCGGGGCGGGCGGGGGCTGCGGCTGCGGCCCGCCGCGGGCCCGCCCCCGCTGCCTCCGTCGTTGCGCCTGCGGGCCCCCTGCCCCACATCCCGGTGTTTTATGGTAGGCTGCCTAAGGCGCTCGCGGGCCCGGCGGGGCTTCTCGGCGGGGTTGTCAGCCTGCTGCCTTTTGGCCTTTAGCCTCGTGACATAGCGGGGGAGGGAAGGTAGAAATGAAAGCTGTAACTTAGTTTATTTTCCTGTTCAGCATCTTTTGCTGTTTCCGAAATATGCTTTCGTTTCCTGGGCTTTGATTCGGGCAGCTCACTCACCTCCTCCAATGAAGTGGATCCAACTTCTAGTGGCGCTGAAACTGTGCAAGGAATTCTTAAAACTGTGCAAGAGCGTAGCTATCACTGATGTCTTTAAGAGCAGGGATAACTTCACAGACGAACTAGTTGACTAAAATCTACATCTGTGCTGTGTTTGGCTCAATCTTTTTGGACATATTATAGATACTGAGTAACCCTTAA
Organism: Falco rusticolus; assembly: GCF_015220075.1. Lineage (NCBI taxonomy): Eukaryota > Metazoa > Chordata > Aves > Falconiformes > Falconidae > Falco > Falco rusticolus. Next base: position 4,198,460 of record NC_051209.1, read on the forward strand.
AGTAAGGGCCCTTCCTCCTTCAGAGGCCAAATTCTGCTCTATTAGCCTCTTCTCCTGTTCTACAGTGTGCTTTACAGCCCAAAATGAAATTCAGCTCTACTCTGAGTAATCAGACTTGTAATGCTATGTGAGAAACATAACGTGTTCCTGGGGGTATTTCAATATTTAATAGATGGAAGGAAAACAACTCTTTTACTGCTGTAACCTGTGTCAGTTACCTGCTTGTATGTCCCATGTACAGTGGTTAATCTCATTACAGGCATTACCTTATGGCATGTGTGTTAATATGTGCAAATATGTCTAAAATGTCAACAGCATGCCTTTGTCCTTGTTCCCTGTTATGTAATGGGGAAAAGGTTTTACTTGTTCCCAGGCAGGATTTTAACACACTCCTTTTGATACTGTCATACCTATGAGAAAGAAAACTGCTGGTGCTTCTCTGACAAACTTAGCAGAAAGTCTTGAAAACCACAGTCCTTTTGAGGACTGACTTTTAGCTTGCCTTTCTGTTGCCTTCATTTATGCAGGTTCTTAGGGAACTTAACTGTCATATGAAAACATCAATGCAAAAAGTGGTTCCAGCAAATTATGTTCAGCCTGTATGTGCACATTGGATGACAGTGCACTTCTGTATGTGCTCCTTATGTGGTACTGCAATACCCCTCTTTTCTTACAGGGTTCATATGGGTGGTAGAGCTGTTAGTGTTTTATCCATGTTGGAAGATGTAGGTGTTGGAAGATAACTGAGTAGCATGGGCTTGTTGGATGACTGCCTGTTCCAGTGTGGGATGGGTAATAATTAAATCTAAATTAACATAAAGGAGAGATTTTCTGCAGTGGGAAAGTCCTATACCTTGTGCGTTACACGAATGCTAACTTTTGAGCAAGCTGTGCAGGGGGAGTCCTGCATGGGTATCGGGTATGCCACTAGAGAGAATGAGCTCCTTGAGTTTAGCGGAATGACTTCTGGGAATTGAGCTGAGGTTACTGAAATAAGTACTCCCCTTCAATCTTCCATGTGTTGTCAAGATTTGGGCAGCAGTGATGACTCAAATGTCAAACTTGACTCCCTTATGTTAACAGAAGATCTGATCTGATTAAAGACCTCGATGGTGGAGGCTTCATCTGATTTAGACATCCTAAACTAGAATTCTGGCGATTTGTTGGTTGGTGTTTCTTTGGCCTGGCTCAACAGATAAGCCCAAGTGTGTGTGTCTTCTAGAAAAATGGATTGATCGACTGACTGGTAACTCTTTGGTAATTCTTCAGTGAAGTGCTGTACCTCAAAGCCTGTCTCTTGCATGTGCCCTACTTCTGTTGCCTAAACCAAAGTAATTGGGAAACAAAGTTTTGGATTTCTGAGTTGCTACAATAAAATGTAATTCCTGTATGCAAGAATTTGGACACGCCAATCGCCTTGATCAATGGAGTTGATTACAAAAGGGTTGTTGGTTTCAAAGTCTGGTGATTAGATGGAGTGGATATGAGAATGCTGTAACTCAAATATGCTTCTTTCACAGGCTGTGTGAGATTCAAGACCTGAAAAAATGGCATTGGCAGTAATTGATCCACAGCAGGTAGGTCTTGCATAGCCCCATAGTTCTTTATGCCTAGTTCAGAAACATGAGTCAACTAACACTTTTCTTTTTTTAAACAGAACATTGTATCGAGGGTTGCTAACCTTCCCTTGGTGAGCTCCACCTATGATATGGTGTCCACAGCTTGCATCACCACAAAGGATAACCATCCTTATCTGAAATCCGTATGTGAGATAGCAGAGAAAGGAGTGAAGACGATTACTTCAGTAGCCCTGATGAGTGCTATGCCTATCATCCAGAAACTGGAACCGCAAAGTAAGGCAACAATGGAACTGTTGATAACTAAACTGATTGCTTTTTATATCCAGATGTACTTACAGTTTAACATGGTCATGCCAGTCTGGAGTGTGGTTTCAGGTAGCTGACTGAGCCTGTTGCATGGCTTGTTAAGTAACTGATTACAGATGGGTATGATTGAACAAAAAACCCCAAGCCGCCTAGAGCCAAAGCAGATTCCAGCTTTTGTAATCCTAAACTAACTGATTCATCTTGATATGCCAGATGGTTATGTAGTCTGTTGCTCAACACCTTCATTACCTTTCACCTGGTTTCAAATGCTACTCCTGTACTTTCTCTTGCTGAGAACAACTGATTAAATTTGGCAGCTGTGTCACGAGACTGTTGTAACCAGTAACCTGGTTTCATGAAGTAGCAGGCAGCCAGGTGCTTCTATCTTGTTCTAACAGTTGCTTGTAAAGTGTCAAATGGATTTAAGTGAGCTTTTTCTCCTGTTGCCGTAAACCTGTGTTGTTTCTGGGCTTTCCTGCCTCAAATTTCACTGAAAAAGGGAGGAAACTACTTTAAGAGTGTTTTAGCATGAGCTCTGTTTCAAGAGGAATTCTCAACTGGATTTATTTATACTAAGGGAAAACAAACTCCAAATTTTAAACCAGCTATTGTAATTTCTTTTATAGTTGTAGTTGCCAACAACTATGCACGCATAGGTCTGGACAAAATTGAAGAGAGACTACCTATTTTGAATCAACCCGCTGACAAGGTAAGTTCTTTCCATGTACCTATGTGAAGCAGAAGAACTGTACACCCTTCCTCTTTCCTATTACTAAAAATGCAGGGAGACAGATTTCAATAAGCTGTGCTTCAAGCACAGCTTAGAAGCGGTAAGGAGGTAAAAGGTTTTTCTGTAGAATTTTGTTGCCTTTGGGATGCCATTAAGCTGCTTTTTTTTGATTTTAAAACTTGCCCAATGTTTGACACTTCTGTCTAGATCTGTTCACTGATGGGCATTTTTTTTTTAAATTTGAGTCCTTTACTCTTTCCTGCTCAGTGTGAAGCAAATAGTACTGGAATTACACCATTGAAGTGTTTTGAGCTGAAGGCTGCATGGAAGTCATATTTTGTCTTGTCTTGTACATATGTTTTCAGGACATAATTTCTCCTAGATAACTGATAATTTTACAAGCTTTAGCATAAATCTGTGTTTCCTGGATTATGTATCTCCTTAGGAAATAGTTTTAGTGAATCAGCCTGTTTCTTATGTCAGGTTGTTGCTAATGCCAAGGATGTAGTTGTGGGAGCTAGAGAAGCTGTTAGAACCCCTGTGACTGGTGCCAAGGAAACTGTTGCTCACACGATCACTGGAGTTGTGGGCAAGACTAAAGAAGCAATGCAAGACAGTGTAGAAATGACCAAGTCAGTTGTCAATGGCAGCATTAACACTGTCCTGGGAAGTCGTGTGGTGCAGATGGTGAGCAGTGGAATGGACGGTGCTCTCACTAAATAGGAGACCCTTGTTGACCAGTATCTCCCACTTACAGAAGCAGAACTAGGTAAGACCAATTCAAGGTTTGATTTTGTTGGAATGCTGGTATTGGAGAGAAGCAAGCAATCATCCATTTATTACTTGCAATGGGGAGAAGGCATGTGCTTCCCATGCTGCCTTTGCCTTGCTGTTTGTAGTAGCATTTTCATAGGGAAGCAGAGTGAAAAATAAAGATTTCCACATGCGGTAGTCTTATTAACTTACTATGGTACTAAAGGGCTACTAAACGGGTCCAGTATTCAGCTGTTAGTAAGAGGTCTGAGGCAGTTACATTTGCTTAAGTTTTCTTCCATTGGTCAATTTGCTTCCTTTCTACATATCTAGAGAAAGAAGCTGCAAAAGTTGAAGGTTTTGAAGTTGGAGTTCAAAAGCCAAGCTACTACGTTAGACTAGGATCCTTGTCTTCAAAGGTCTGCACACGTGCCTACCATCAAGCCTTAAAGTTAGAGATGCTAAACAGAAAAGCCAGGAGGCAATCTCTCAGCTCCACCACACTGTTAGTTTGGTAAGTTTAAGCTTTCACTTGAGTTGTGAAAAGCAAACACTGGCACAGTTTGAGTGCAGAAAATAACCAAAAAGAGGCATAGGAAAACTGGAATTGCGTTCTCATACTAAGTGTGTTTTGTGGGTATAAAGGATTTCCCATTCAGAGCTTTTCACCGCTATTCAGGCGAGATCTTAAATCAGGCTAAGCTGTAAATGAGCCAGGAACTGCTTGTAATTTTGAGCATTGCAGGAATAGAAGTGACATGTTTAAAGTGATATTTCTGTTCTGAAGTGTTGAGTTTAACACAGACTTCATTCAGTGAAGTAAGTGTCTTGCAACTCAACACTCCAGTCCTTTATATTAATAAAATGGTCAGGTTCTTTGTGGGCTTGCATATCTTGCTGTGGGTATCTCTGAGCATTCCTGGGTACTTCAGTAGTCTTATCCTAACAATGTACCTTTATGTACAGGATACTGTGCATAAAGAGTCATGGCCTTCTATATGCTTTCAAATCCTTGTGTAGGATGTGAACGGGGGAGGGGGAAATAGTTGAGGAAGAGGGATATGCTATATAACATCTTAAAACTGCATTCTGTTTTCTCTGCTTTGAAGAGAAGGAATGCATGCTTATATTACCCAAAATCTTATATTGAACTTCTAAAGTATTTAAAAAGGAGCTTACAAAGCAGGTAAGTTAGGGTAGTCCTAATGGAACTTTTATATACTCTGCTTTGCTTCCTTTTTTGGCTGTATTTCAGATCGAGTATGCCAGAAAGAACATGAATAGTGCCAATCAGAAACTTCTTGGTGCTCAGGAAAAGCTTTATCAATCCTGGGTAGAATGGAAGAAAAATACAGGCCAAAATGATGGTGATGACTCACATAGCACTGAGGTAAAGAGATGTAAATGTAAACCAGAAATAAATGGATTGTATACTGTCAAGGTAATGGCAAACTAACAGTCCTCAAAGTGCACAGCATCTTAACAGCACAGAAGCTTATGTGCAAATTGGAATTTGAATACCGAAGTGCAGGACAGCTGACTAGCGACTGCTATGGAAAGTGGGGGACGTGCAAACTCTTCAGTGAGCCTACTTGCTGCAAACACTCAGGTTCATTCTTCTTTCAAGAGAATGGTCATCCTGTTTAGCGCATGAACTTGGGTTGGGATGTCTGTATCTAGATCAGCTAGGACTCACATACCTGATATGGCCAAATGACAAATAACCGTTTGTCATCATAAAACGGTCTTAGGCACAGCCTCACTGTGTTTTACATGTAAGCAGCTACATGCAAATTATTTATTAGAATACTTGTCTACTGTGACTTCTTATCTGGATTTGAAACAAGAGCTTGCTTATCTGTTGACTGGGTAGAAGCTACCAGTATTTCTGTTCCACAAAGTACTTGAGTAAGAGACTTGAAAGTACTTGATATTTCTTCAAATCTCTTCAGGCTTAAGACCTGTTTTATTATCTGCTGTAGCTTTATTTTACTTGCATCCTGTTTACTTTGCTGCTTGATATATCTTGAGCAACATGAAGCTGCTACAGTCATAAAAAGATATTGACGTGCTGTTAAACTTTTTGTTTCCAGTACATTGAGTCAAGAACTCTAGCTATTGCCTGGACCCTCACTCAGCAGCTTCAGACCACTTGCCTCCCACTGCTTTCAAGCCTACAGGGGCTGCCACAGAATATGCAGGATCAGGTTTACAATGTTGGGTCAACGGCAGGCGATGTCTACCAGAGCTTTTGGTCAGCATCCTCCTTCCAGGAGTTATCAGACAGCTTTCTCACAACTAGCAAAGGACAGCTGAAGAAAATGAAGGAGTCTCTGGATGATGTGATGGATTATCTTGTTAACAACACACCGCTCAACTGGCTGGTAGGTCCCTTTTACCCACAACTGCCTGGCCTTCAGCATGCTGAGAGCAAAGGTGAAGGGGAGAAAAATTGCAGCCAGAAAGACGAACAGCCTGAACATGCTACTGAATTAACTGCATGGCATGTGTGTACTCTGCTGACTGACCAAACAAGTAGCCTTAGCAAGTGTAGCTGTCAAAAGCCTTGGAGAAAAATCCATAAACATAGAAGTGGGATAAGCATAGAGAAAAAGGACACTCACGCATGAGCTGCATTGTCCTTTGTAGTTAAGCCACTCTTAACTTAAACTGTCTTGAGTGCCAAAATACTGACAGCTTACAGTTGTCAAGATGCTTGTTTGTCAAGTTAAGAAACCTCACTGTGCTTGACTAATGGTATTAATACCATTAGTCTAAATAAAATGTGCCATAGGTAAAAGCATTTGATATGTTGCTTAATCTGTACCAGAATGATATAAAAACCTTGCATGCTATGAAATGCATTTAAAAGCCCTGCAGTCTAGCTAGATATGTTTAAATTCCATATTTGCTTTGGATCACACATTTGATGATTATGGTTCTGACTGTCTCAAATTCTGCTGCTACACAGTTCATGACAAAAGGTCTGTGAGTACAGAATTCCAAAGCTGAAAGTGGGGTTTCTGAATGAGTCAGCTGGAGTTACTTAAATGCTGTGACAGCGTTAACATTAACTATCTAAACTTAACTATTGTATAACATAGTAACCTGACCACAGAATTCTGGAGTATCTAAAGTTGTAAGGGGATCCATAAGGATCATGGAGTCCAACTCCCTGCTCCTTGCAGGACTACCTAATACTAAACCATATGACTCAGTGTTGTCCGCATGCTCCTTGAACTCTTGACAGGCTTGGTGCCATGACTGCTTCCCTGGTGAGCCTGTTGCAGTAACAGACCAAATCATTATCAACATGTTTTTCTAATATACAGTATAAAGACAAGATTCATGCTGTTTGTACCCAGGTGCCTGATGTTGTGTGGGTAGTTGGTTTTTTTTGTAGCCATCTTTTTGTAATTCATTTTGTATATTAGTAATAAATGCTTCAGTAGCCAAAGTCTGTCTCCATTTCAGTGGTGTTTAAAACAAATGTAACTTGCTGTTCTGTGACTCCTTCAAACTGAGTCCAGCAGAAAGCAAGCCTGAAATGCAAATGAAGTAGACATGCATTGAAAATATGTGTGTGTGTATGTATAGATAGGTAAGAGATTGCTGCAGCATGTCCTTCCTTTGAGTTCCTGTGCATCCTTCCATTCAGTCTTAGCTTAGCTTTACTGCTGCTTTTTTTGGTGTTTTCTGTTGCCTGCCTTTAACAATGACCTAAGCTGTGAGCTGATGGATATATTAATATTGAGAAGGATACAGACAAAAAAATGCCCTAACTTTGCAGTAGATATTCTGTGTGTGTGTGACTGCTAGCTAGCTGCTTTGGCAGCTGGCTCCTTATAAACAGTATATACTCAGCTGCAAAGACCAGTTTTAACCTGTTTAACTTTATTTACCCTCTTCTGAACTTGAGTGACTAGCATATATTAACACTCAGCTATTTGGGTACAATCGTTCCTCAGTAGATTCTGTGAATCCCTCTCCTGGAAGAGAATTACAGTCACTGAGAAATAAGCTTTCTTGGTTTAGGGCTGTCCAGGTAAGTTGTGTCTCTGTTCTTAATGCATGCCCTGTGCAAACTTGAGTTTTGTGTAGCAATGCTGACCACCGTTTTCAGAGGTCACCAAGGAAGTGTAAAGGAAAATAAGAGTTCAGAGGAAGCTTGCCACCTGGTGGCATGTTGCTATATGGAGCAATACCCCTCTACTGCTGGTACAACGTGGGCACTAAAGCAAATGACATGTACTGTAGCCTACTGTGAGAGGGCTTGTATCAAGACTGTTTTAAGCACAGTATTAAAAAAAAACAAACAAAAACAACAGAGGATTACAGAAAGATTCTGTAACTTCCAGGTATAAATACTTGGGTTTTGTAAGGGGGCTGTTTAACAAGAAATTGACATGAGATAGCTGGAAAGAATTCTCTCACTAGGGCCTGCGTGAAGGCTTCTGGAATTCTTTCAGCAATTCATTCTGTTTACTTCAAGTATTGAAGGAGTCCAACGAGAGAATATACTTTTTCATCTCTATTTGTAATAAAACTTGTAAAGTGTATCTACTGTTGTGGAGGTGCTCAGGAACAGAATGGGACTAATCTGGTCTGGGAGCAGCTGGTAGTTCAAAGAAGGGAATTCCCATTCTTACATGTATTTTAAAATCTGATGCCTGTGAGCTTTTGTTCTGAGGTGATCCATCAAGTTAGATATTCAAAGTGCTCACTGTCTTTTGGGGACTGAGGAATAAGCAGCACCTAGTACTAATGCAAAAGCAATACATCTCTCTGTTCTGCCTTAAGTTGGACTACTGATTTGGACTTGCTTAGATGCCTGTCCAGCCTCGCTAAATGTCAGCAAGCAGATGAAGTAGAAAATGAGGAAAAATATTACCAGCCTAGACCTCCAAATTATTTTGCCCTCACTATGGACTGTGGGTGGATTCTGTGCAAAAGTTCCTTTGACTTATGACAAAGGCCATGAATGGAGAAATGCCTGGTTAAATGCTTACCTAATGGTAACAGGTAAAGCCTGTTACACCAAAATGCTATACACAAGTTTCTGTATCATGCTCTTCTGGGGTGTGATTCTTCTGTTGGCTCCTGGAGCCGCCCCCTTCCCCAGCCAAAAGTGTGTAAGCTTCTGTCCACCCTCCCAGTAGAACTAGGTACCCTTCTTTGGGGGGAAAAGAGGGCTGAATAACAGCAGTTCAGTATATTCCTAGCTTATGTTGAACATGTCTCTGGGCTGAAATTATGACTCCCGTAGTAATGAGAGCACTGAACTGCAACTGTAGCTTGCCAGGCTATCTTCTTGTTGGTAGTTTAGTACAGCATATCCTTAGGTTCTAGACTTGTAATTAGAATGCTGACAAAACTGGGTATTTTTTTCTAGTGGAGTTAGGGTGACTATTAAAATGTCTGCTGGAGGCAAGAATGATGTGGACATATTTCAAAGACCTCTTTGGCTTTTTCCCCACAGTGGACTGAATCTGAAGTACATGCTGATAATTGCTGAAAACTCTCAAACGGGAGGAAGAAAACCTAAGATATTAACAGAGCAGAGTCTACTCATACATTTTTCCTGTTAGCTTAGCTCTTTCTCTGTAATTGCATGTATGAAGCAGCTCAGCTATACTGCATAGAAATTTGCCTGCTCTTAGTCCAAAACCACTTTTGAGGATATAGCTTGGGCTAGAAAGCTGTGAAATCTCTGGAACCTTTTAAAAAAGGTAAGATTAGGTATGTTGAAAATTATAGGAAATAGTTGAGCCTATTTCCAGCAAGGCAGAAAAATCAGATGAAATGGAAAAGTGTGTCAAAGGTTGCTAGTCATGCAAAAACTAGGATGGTAACAGAGTGCTAATGAAGTAATCACTGATAAGATTATTTATGGCTTATGTAGAGTTCAGAAAATAATTGTTTCTGTTCAAGAGATAATAAAAAAATCATTCATGCTAGTTGGAACTTCCTCTTTCCGGGCATACTTAACAGACAACTACTCTATCATTACTGATAATACTTAGCTACAAAAGTTTTAAATACAAGCATTTGTAAATAGCTCCATATGATATGAAAGTTTCACAAACATCATTTATAGCAGCATACACATTGGTCAAATCCAAATTACAGGATTTGAGTAAGAGCTGGAGTTGCAGGGATATAGCTATTTGCCTTAAACTAAAGAAAGGGAAAGCTTTTAAAATGTCTCACCTTAAGATGACTTTTTTTCTTTTTTTTTTTTTTTTTTTCTTTCTTTCGACAATCTTTTCCAAACTGCAACTTACAGTAATACTATATAGCCAGTAAAATAGGTGAAAGGATTTGGAAACAACTGATGAATTACTTTATTAAAAAAAACACAACTAAACCCAAACAACAAAAAAACACCCAAAAACTTACCTAAGCCATCTAATTAAAAAGAGGAAACAGCATGTAACTAATTTCTTAAGCATGATCTGTTGGTCGTTTGCATGATCAGAAAGTCTTACATGCAACAGCTTGCTAGAGGTTTTGTGCACGGTTTTGATAAATGTATTTCTCTTCATACTAAGATGGGAATTTTCTTTTGGGTAATACAGTCTCTGGTGACTAAAAATAAGTGCTTGTTCTGAAAGTGCACAAATAAGAACCATCTCAAATTGCTAGTGGTTTAGTTCTGAAAACCCGTTAAGAAAAAATGGATTAATTTAAAGTTAGTATTGACATTAACATTTGTATATGAAAATTGCAAAACACTGAAGTATGTTTTGCACTATTCCATGCAAGGATTTTGCAAGTTTTGCACTGTTCTGTGTAAATGATCCAATTGCATCCTATGGAGAAATGGCACGAGGAGGAGTTGTATCTGGCCTTATTCTTTGTTGCAAGAATTGACTTACTGTTGTGTTTCAACTTCCTGTCAAGTGTGAAAAGTGATAATGGAGGTGAAGGTCCTTTACCTAAGCAAGCCTGTAACACCAAGGGCTTTGCATTGTTTTAGTTAGATTGGTGCAGGTGTCAGAATACACTGTCCTAATGTAATTTAGCATGTTCCAGAACAGATAAATCATACTGACATAAGCCCTGCTTTATTCTGATGCTGACAGATACACTCCAATCTGAAATTCTTTCATGGCTGTGAACATCTTACTAGTATGCTAAAGGAGTCAGTTGCTTATAATGTGTGCATTAAGGAGATTAAGAAAGCACGGAATCAAATTTCAGTGCTTATCCTGTTGTCAGCAAGAATGACATGATTATAAAAGTGTCTTAAATTTAGGATGTGGTGAAAATTGTCACTTGACAGACACAACTAACATGGTCATGTGCCCTGCTCAACATAAGTATAGAATAAAACCACTTGTTTAAGCCATCCGTTTGGGCACATTTTAAAACAAGTTTGCACGTGGACTACTTGGCCTAAGTGTTGTTAAGACATCCCCATTTGTACTGCAATATGAAATACAGGGTGATGTGCTGATAATGGGCTAGCTTAGTGATTTCTGTAAGTGCAGTAATTAGTAAAATTACTAAAAGGTAAACTACCATAAGCAGAAAGATGCAAGATAATTCCAGCTGGTAGAAAGATGTGTCTCCTCAGTTCCTAGTGCCTTTTGGTTTTTTGGGAGACAAAGATCACTGATTTCATTTTAGGTTCTCAAAGCAGTTACATGTTTCATTGTATTAACGTTAGTGCCCAATAAGTGACATGTTGCTTAAATTCTTCTGAAGCTTAGTTTAATTAATACTTCAATTACTAGTCTTAAGTCCCTGGTGCCTTAGGGTTTATCAGTTCTCTTAAGGAACTGATTTGTGTTCCCTGCTTCAGTGCTGTCTACAACCTGATAGCTGAAACAGTAATCCTTTTATCCTTTGATGTGTTCTTTTTTTCCAATGTCTTCCATAGCAAGCAAAGCACACATTTATCTTGCACGCTGTCTTTCATGAAAGTAAGTCATAAGCAAGGTGTTTTGCAGTTAAAGAATGGATTAAAACTGCTTCTCCAGACAGCGCCGAGTTTGTTGCACAAATGCCTGGAAGCATTTCCAGGTTGCTGCTGCTTGTATGTGCAGAACCAAAGTCCTGTCAGCATGCAGCCATCGTTATGTGCTGATACTGTGCGTTGCTCCAAGTATGTCACATCACCTGCGTTAAAACGGTTGCCATTAATGAAACTATAGATACAAATACTTTTCACTTGGGGCAAAAATCTTGCGGTTATGAGTAAATCGCTTAATTATATACCATTTTTCAGAAGTGCCTAAGTGTCTTAGCCAACATTTTTAGAAGTGTGTAACATCCATGCATCCACTAGTGTCTCTGGCAATTCCTGAAACCTGGCGGTGCTTAACAGTGCAGAATACTGTACATGCAGTTAAAACAGAAGCCAAAGTGGGATTGCAGTTCCAGATGCTTTGGTTCTTGGGAAAGGCTTGATGTGGTAGGCAGGCAGAGCAGTACAGGGCAATCCATATCAAGCTCCTCAGGGCAGGTTCCTTTGTATAGCCTATTGCTCCCAAGGAAAGAAGAAAGGCAAAATATGTTGCGGTTTTTTTTTTCTTTTGAAAGGTACTTGGTTTATTAAGAGCTTCGCCACCCTGTTCTTCTGATGTTGCAGAAGAAGAAGATGAGGATAGTGACTTTAGTCCACATCTGTTATCAGTTTCAGGTGGGTGAGCAGGAGAAGCTTCTTTTCGTTCATTCTGTCTCCCATCACAGTTGTTAAAAATTACTTGGAGTTGAAAAGACTGCTTGCATTTGCAAGTATCTTTGATAGTCTCTGATAATTTGGTTCTGAATGACTTCTTGCCACAATTGCCTTGCATTTTTCAACCTTGTCGTATCTCAGAGATTCTCTGAGGTTTTTGATATGGCAAAAGAACAATGCTGGAATTGTTAGGTGTTTTGTTTTCTTGCATGAAGGATGTTGACACAGATTTCCATGTACAAAGGTTCATTCATGGGTTCTAGGGAGTACCTTAACAGTAACAGTTGCTTCAGATTGGAGGGGTAACAAGAAAGAGACAAAGATAAAACGTTTCTCATTGGCCAGCTGGGAAAAGAAATTTAAGGTGTCCTCCCAGGTAAGCATCTTTCCCTGGTGCATTCTGAAATACTTGTTCCACAGTTATTGTGCCATTTGATCTGTGTTGATTGCTTTCAGTCTTTAGGTTAACAGTGCTGATCAGAGCTCACTTTGATGAGAAGAAATTATTACTGTTATAACAATGCATGGCATTGATTTAAATATTTTAACGGTGAAAATTTTTAAGTAGCTGTAATTCCAAGTTTTTATTTTTGTATAGGGAAGTTATCTGTTCTGTGCTTTTATTTACTTATATCTATTATGAAAATTATTTGAATTGTCTTTAGTGAAGATTCTTCAGTATTTTTGTTGCAAGGTTAAGATTTTATAAGCAATTTAATTGATTTTAATTGATTTGCCAGTATAAAGAGGAGCATAACTAATAGGGGCTGGTGACTATGCCTGAGGGTACAGAAACTAAGAGAATGTTATGTGAAATGCTTTAATCTGAGACATCATTCACCTGTTCTTTCTTGAAAACAATCCCAGGAAGGGGTACATATGACTAATTGTAGAGGATATGTGTTAATTAGAAATGAGACATCTGCTTGAGTCTATGTCATTAATGAATGGCACTCTATATTCTGCTGCTAAAATATTTTGTGGCTAAGAAAGCATGTAGCCTATGTGTTGGTGGGGCTGTTACAAGGCAACTAAGGGAAGGTGAGGGCCAGCAACAGAACAGCTTTCCTTTTTGGCACCTACTGTGTCGGAGCGGTAGCTGGACATTTTCAGTTTTGGAGCTGGGCTCTGCGAGACATGGATATTGCATGTGCTAATCGGCTGATGAGCTGATTGTATTTTACTGGGTAGTGCTTATTGACCAAGTGCTGACTGTCCCTAGTGTAGAGTTACAAATTAGAAGCTGCAAAGCAAGGGTGGAAAAAGGAGAGGGAAGGTGACTTGAATCATGTGTCATTTGCAATCCCTTTTAGGAAGAATGGCGTAGCAGACAAACGTGTTGGAATTTCAGGGTGCAGAGCAAGATGGAGAAGATCCTTTTGGTTACAAAGATGAAAGCGCTGCTCCGGCAGTCTGAGAGTATATAAGTATAGGGCTAGAAGCTGAAAAGGAAAAGCTACAGAATTGCAAATGGAAGGTCATTTGCCTTAAAAATGTCAAAGATAAAAGCACTGTGAGTAATGCTGTGAGCTTCTGGTAATATCAGAAAGCTTGAGACAAATTGGTGTCTGTGGCATTCTCTACATTGTTGTTAAGATGCTTGATCTGAGAATTGAGCCACTAAAAAAACTAACTTTCTGCCTGTTAACATGGTGAGCTTTAAAAAAAATGTTAACCTCACCTAACTTCTTGAAGTGAGTTTGGAATTTAGAGGTGGTGTTGAGGTAAATACAAAAGGAAATGCCTTTTATTTTTGCAGAAGCTGAAACTTAGGGTTAGTATAGAACTGCTGAGGTTAAACTTTGGCTCTTTATCCCAGTGATGTGCCAAAATTGGTATTTATTGTTCTAGAGTCCTGAGCCGAGCTATGTATACCTGTGATAATGCGAAAAGCATTTCCTTACAGTGTGCTTTGCCTTGCCTATACTGAGGCAGCACTGGTCAGAGAGATGAGTATATCTGCAGAGATATTTATTGATAAATGCAGATGAAGATGGTGGGATAATGTAGGTAGAATTTTCCGTTGTGGAATTGATGCACCACACAAGTGATGTGTATGTGAAGAGGAGGGGATAATGATGACACGTGGCTGGGATTGTAGTTGCAAGGAGAGGGGAACACATTTTTGTTTCATGATTGATTGATACATGCAGAGCAGCAGATAGGATCATGCCTTTCAAACATGTGTTTAGGAGCAACACAAATAGGTGCTGGCTGCTGGTAGCCTCTGTGGCTGCAGGTGGTACCTGAGCAAAAGGTTTGATTACACTGTCCTGCTAGGTATTAATTTATTTTTCTTGAAGTATTTGTAAAGTCCATCCTGTGAATAGTCTACAAAAGTGGTCTGAGTCACTTGTGTCACCTGGTAAGCCTCAGCAAAAAAAGTGGAAGCAGTAATAACACTCTTGACTTGCTTTTCTAGATGTTTGTGAGACTATTGCTGAAACACATTCTGAGAAGGATGACGGGGCATTGGGAACTACGATAGATGAGTCAGCAGCACCACCAACATGGTATGATGTTAATGAGAAATTGATGAAAAAGCAGTGGGAAAAATTAGAAATATACTTGTTGGAGTTGAATATATTGCACCTCTTGATCCTTAGTGGAATATTTCAGTAGCCCACTCCTTACATGTCACATCTACCTGATTTAGCAAGATGGTTCTAAAGTAACCGTCGCTTTCTCCAGCTATTGACTGATTGATCAGCTGGTGCTGAATAGGATGTGCAGCAGCCAAATTGCAAGGTTTTTATCTCACTTTTAACTACATTCTTTCTAGCTTTAAGAGGTGGGTGGAGAAAACAGAATTCTGTTTCTCAGATTGGATCAAGGTAGGCATATATGTTCAGTATAACCTGAGAATAAAAGGACAGACATTGACAAGAGCCCTTCTTTTGTGTTTAAAAAATCCCAAACAACTAAATCCGAACTGAGACGAATAAATGTGACTTGCAAGCAGAACTACTGTGCTAAACCTTTGCAACAATGCTTTTCTCATGAATCTTCTAAAATAACTTTGTTCTGTAATTTCTTTTACTGCAGTTCCAGCAAAGAATAGAATGCAAACCAATGGTATTTTAAAACCTTTTGGCTTGTTTGTCATTTACTTAGTCCAGGAAGGTTTCATGACTTTTTGAATAACATTGCATACCATAATAAGACTCCTACAGATACTTGAAAGTTGCCTACTAGGAGAGAAAAGGAGTTAGCAAAGGAAAGCTGTCCTGTAATAGACATCAGTAGGTGTAGTTGCATGTGAGTCTCAACAGTTGTTGAAGTGGTTAACAATTAAAGCCTGGATTTCTCCAGTGGCTTAATTGGCTCTATAGCACATGGGAGAAGCTTCTGGCATCATCTCACAGAAGCCTCCCCTGCAGCTCCCCCACTACCAAAACCTTGCCACATAAACCCAATACAAGCAGTAAAGAGAACAGGGGGGAGAAGTGAATATTACGTGCATATGAACTCCATAACTGTGGATTATGTGTAACTATTTTTAACAATATGCTTAAAGATTTCTTTACAGATGATACAAACAAATAACTCTGTAGGGGTAGGTGACCTTTGGAAAACAACATTATCCTTTTTATCCACAGAATGTCAGAAGATACATTTGACACTATGTGGTTGTGGATTATAATCCTGCTGTGTGCTTTACGGTTGGCTATGATGTGCAATCACTTACAGGCCTATCTGAATTTAGCCCAGAAATGCATGGATCAGATGAAAAAGGAAACCAGCAGGATAAGTACAATTGATTTACAAAAAATGGTAAATATAATGGCACTAAGGTTACATATATGTGGGTGCTTTGTCTGTGCAAATTTTTTCCATAGAAAAACATAAACATCTGGTTTGGTGTCTTCCTTGGCACCAGAACTGAAATTTGAATGAAGCTTCCTATACTATATCCTTTATAAAAATAATACCGTTACAGCAAAATTCTGTAACCCAAAATATGCAAAGATGCATCATCCATATTATTCAGGTATTTTGTCTTAAGTTGTTCCTCTGTTGTTCTAAGAGATCCCATCATGAAGTATTCTTTACAAATATCTTGGCAAGCCTTATGTTTATCTTGATGAGTTTCTATTCAGCATGAATTGAATCTGGGGAGTGTATAGAGTAAATGGTGGTTTCTTAGCTACAGCATGGAAAAAAGTCAGATTTAGATAGGAGGGCAAAATACTGTTACCTAATCCCAACTGTAATTTTTAAATTGGGGCAAGATTTAAGATAGGATGGTTATATTTTGCGATAAAATAAGACATGTTTAGTTCTGTAAGACTGCTCTCAAAGTCCACTAAATACAGTCCTGTCTGGTTTTACTAGCCATGCCTACTTCCTTTTCTTCTGGTGCTTTTGCCAGTAAAATCTTTCATATCTGTCCTCCTACAATGATCTTTCATTTTTTTATTTGCTCTTTTCGTCATATGCCATCATTTCTTAAAATATTTTCTCATGCTTTTTCTTCTGTCAGTGTTTTACTGCTTTTTTTCTCATGTTAGTTTTTTGATGCTTGATCATCTTAAAGCCCTTTGAGGTTTTAAAGCTATTTCCAAAAATGTCAGGGCTGCCTTCATCTATTTTTGCCATCCTGTATTTTATTCTTTTCAAAAATGCAGTTAACTTTATTTTACTGCTTGCTTGCTATTGATTTAATGGCTTTTTTTCCTTCTTCATTTGTTCTAGCTTTTTAGATCAACAGTTTATATAAATATGTAATGTAACAATCTTGAGAAAGCTGGAACCAGATTGGGAGCAGGGGGTGGGATACATCTGAGTGGTTTTCAATGAAATATAATGTGTACCTGAAATAAAGATAATTTAAATGTTTTGTTATTGATGAACTTCTAATGAAAATTCCTCTTGTCATTTTTTTTTAAAGTACTGGTGTTTTCCATTTGGAGGTCTTACAAATATCTCACTTTGAAAAGGGACTGCAATATTAACCAAATAATGTTTGTCTTTTATTCCTCACTACTTACTTACTTTCTGAGAATTTTAAGAGGAAAAGATACCTTTGACAAAGAATCAACATTTCTGTCTGTCTTCCTCCATTTCACCCTCCTTTTCTCACTTTAGTAATGGGACTTGATATCCTGATGTTTTTTCCTATCCACAGATTTTTCCGTAAGTTAAGAACTAACGTGTTTAGAATTGACCCATCTAACTTAGTTAAGGATTGGATTTGGGTGTTTTTTGTTTTTTTTTTTTTTACTTTTTTTCATTGTTTTGGTTTAAATACATTTGCCTGTGAAGGATTAGTTCCTTTAAATAGTTTAAATAACTTTGAATTCCAGCTGAAATATAAACAAACTTGTTATTGGTTGTTTAAGCACTGCACTTTTATTATAGAAGTCTCTTTAGATAAAATATTAGGATAGTGATAAATCCAAGTATTCTAGCATGATTCAGGGAAGTCCAAATATAACACTATTTCTGAGCTATTTCTGAGCTTAGAGAAGTTGATTAGGAAGAGGAGAAGGGATTGTAACAAGCCTATTCTTCTACTTTCCAGGCAATATTTTCAGGCAGCACTTGTCCTCTTTCGATACCTTACCAAGTTTTACGTTTTCCCAGGTGTTAAAGGGACTCTGGTAATTTCAGCTGCAGTTTTTTTCTCATTCTGACTTCTCTTGTATAAGAGTCAACAAGTAAAGTATCAAGAAAAAACAGGTAGTATCAATGCAAGAGAACATCCTTGTACAGAAGGCCATGCTTTAGAAAATTAATTTCTATGGCTGTTGATCTTCAGCTTCTTTTAGTCACAAATACTGGAAGACGTGAGAAGAAATACATGTTTCCCTGGATTATAAAGTCAAACTCACCTATGAACAAAATTCCCATCAAAATGCATCAATTAGCTAGCATAACTTCTGTGCATATGTAATATGGTTAGTTAGTACAGAAATTTCAACTAACCTCAAAGGAACAATTTAAAGTTTTGCACTTTGTCACAATAACTACAGCTAACTGGTAACAGAGGTCTTGGATTTAATGCATAGAAAATATAAAAGTATTGAATCCTGAAACCTATTATTTAAGTCTCATAGAAATGTTGGAAGGATCTACAAGATAAGCCTTATAACTATTTATTCTCCAAGGTCCCTGTTTTCCATTTGAACATTAACTTGTTTTTCCTTATAAGTTTTTTAACAGTTTTGAAATGTTATTCGTTGTGTTTTGGCATATGATGCAATTTGTGCATTTATTTGTTATCCAGAAAACCTCTAAATTTAACCCACTGTTAATTTTGTGCCTACTAAGTTACTAGAATGTTTTGCCTAAGACTGAAGATTTAAGCTCACAGTGAAAATAGAAAATGTTGAATGAAAATGAGACCCCAAAAATTGTGTGTTCTGTTGAGGAAATCTTTCTATTATGGCTGAGTAAAATCTTAATAGCAGAAGGCAACAGCAGGTTGCTTATATCCTAAATCAAATATTAAAAGTGAATGTTTACCATAACGAGTAAGACTCTTATTTTCAGCATCTGCAGCCTAAATCTGAAGTCTGAAATGATAAATTAAGAGCAATATTTTGACCTTACAGATATTTACTCTAAAGAGCATATAGGGCAACAAGTATTGTAGCTAAATGCTACATCTTGTTAAGCAAGCTGATGTAGTCAGTCTGTACTTCAGAGTGACATTTGAACAACTTTTACTTTAGAGAGATCTGCAATATTGTGTGGCTTTGGCAATGCATGTACGCATACATGTATGCAATGTTGATGTCATATCTAATCTTCATTCCTGATAATAGACTGAAAACAATCTGGGAGGTGGGGGAGTGAATGGGATTCACAAACTCAGGAACAGAAGTGATGAGTTGAGGCTTGTTCTGTGTAACCTGGAATAAGTGGGACCAAACACTATAAAACTGCAGGGGGGAATGTTTGTGGGGTTTTGTTTGATTTGTTTTTCATATGAAAAGTTGTGGAGGATTTAAGCACTAGAAAAATGACTTCTAGAGAGAAACATAAAAAGAAATCTGAAGAATGTCAAGAGGATATTCAGAACTTTATATCTTAATGTGGAATAAAAACTGCATAGGGAAAGACTAATCTTAGAGGAAGACAGAACAAGAACAAGTGACTAGAACCCAACACTTGATAAATTACAGTAGTGGAAAATACACTGTTTTAACAGAGTGAGTAGCTAATTAAATTATAACCTGAAGTGGTGAATTCTTCACTGGGTTGTTTTCAGACATTTCTTTTATAAGCTGCTATTGGTAAGCAAATTACTGGTCTCAGTGAAAATGTACATGCACTTATTGGTCACTATTCTATAATATTCTTTTGGATTTTGGCTATGAGGAAGAGCCCAGCCAGCTTTTTGCATTCCACCAGGGAATTTAAATCTCCTGCTATGTGTATTTTGCTTATTACCTCCTTAAGCCACTGAAACTTTTATCCCTGACAGTAATATTAATGATTGACACGTGGTTTTCAAAGATGAGTAAAACTGACAGCTGTTTTGTATTTTTCTTGTGTGTGGATAGAGTAACTTCAACTAAAAAGTCCAATAACTCCATTCTCTAAGAACGTGTTCAGCGTTGCCAACTTCTGAGTTGATTACTAATTGTGTTTAATTTGTTTCTTAAGCCCTCCCAATTGTGATAGTATTAAAATGTTTGACTGAAAAGAAAAACTAGAAAAAGTAAGCAGGATGATACAAGTGAAGGAAACAGATAACAAATAATTAAGCCACTGTTTAGTTTAGTTTTATTTTAAAGATGAACATTTTTGAACTTTGAAAAGATGCTGAATCTAACTCCCTATCAACAGTAAAGTAAGAACTTTACTCTTAAAAACTTAGAAGTGTAAGTCTTTGAAATGCCATAAACTTTTTTTAATGTTATTATTTTATGATTTTAACTTATCAGTTGGACTCTCTCCAGTATGTACATATCTCTCTTGTACTAGGGAGCCCAGAACTGGACACGGTACTCCAGGTGGGGCCTCACCAGTGCTAAGTAGATGGGAAGGATCACCTTTCCTGACCTGCTGGCAACACCCCTCCTAATGCAGCCCAGGAAACTGTTAGCCACCTTTGCTGCAAGGGGACATTGTCGACTCACGTGGCACACTGTCATATTGTCTGGGTATTGAAGTTAGGTTGAGTGGCTTAATATCCCAGGTTATTCCAAATTTTCTAAAGGTGGGATCAGGAAAACTAAGGCGCATTTGGAACTCAGTTTGGCAAGGGATACAAAGAATAATAATAAGGGCTTCTACAAGAATGTTGGCCAGAAAAGGAAGTTCAATGAAAATGCACCCCCATAATAAATGACAGGAGAGCTGTTGACAACTGACATGGAGAAGGCTGAGGTACTCAACGTTTTTTTTGCCTCAGATTTCAATGGTAATCTCTCTTCCCACTTCTCTCAAGTCCCTGAACCTCAAAGCAGGGACTGGAGGAATTAAGTCCCTCCAACTGTAAGAGAAAATCAGGTTTAAGACCACCTGAGGAACCTGAATATACACAAGTCCATGGGACCCGATGAGATACATCCCAGGGTCCTGAGGGAACTGGATGATGTAGTTGCCAAGCCACTCTCCATCGTATTTGAAAAGTCACAGCAGTCAGGCAAAGACCCTAGTGACTAGAGAAATGGGAATAGCACACCCATTTTTAAAAGGGGTAAAAAAGAGGACCCTGGTAGCTACTGATCAGTGACCCTCACCTCCATGCCCTCTAAAATCATGGAGCATATATTGGAAGTTTTATGTTGAAGCATATGGAAGACGGGGAGTTGATTAGAGACAACCAACACAGCTTCACCAAGAACAAATCCTGCCTGACTAATCTGGTGCCTTTCTAAGATGGAGTAACTGCATCAATGGACAAGAAAAGAGCTATGGATGTCATCTGTCTAGACTTGATATGGTCCCCCACAACATTCTTGCTGCTAAATTGGAGAGATATGGGTTTGATGGATGGACTGTTAGATGGATAAGGAATTGGCTGGATGGCCGAATCCAAAGAGTTCCAGTCAATGGGTCAATGTCCAAGTGGAAAACAGTAATGAGTGGTATCGCTCAGGGGTCCATACTGGGACCAATACTATTTAATATTTTCAGCAATGACAGAGACAGTAGGATTGAGTGAACCTTCAGCAGGATTGCCAGCAACACCAAGCTGAGTGGTGCTGTTGACTCGCTGGAGGGAAGGGATGCCATCCAGAGGGACCTTGACAGTGTTACGTATTTGCTATTAGTTAGAATTAATTAACCATATTTGATTTTAATAGGAATATAGAGTTATAAGAAATATTTTAGTGGAATTTGTGTTTGCATAGCTGTAGAAGAATGGCTGCAGAAGCATGGCTTTAGAATCTCTGAAGATCTGCACAATCCAGGCCTGGTATTAGAATAGGCCTGTAATCAGAATTGTGCTGAAGTTAACAAGAAAGGTAGCCTTGAGCTATTCTTGAATCCTGAGACCAAGTAATTATGTTGTGCCAACAGGCCGTGGCTGTAACAAGATACAGCTGCTGGGAAAGCAGGTGCAGGGCCAAGAAAGATAGGGACCGGTATGGGAAAATAGGGAGTAACAAACTACAAGGCTGAAGCACAGCAACACAATTAGCTACATGGATAGAATGCTTATTTTAGTCATGATAATTAGGGGTGTGAGAACCACGCGCACTTAGAGACTACTAACCAATGATATTTCTGCTTTACGAATATGCATGTGTATTGGCTCTATATAAGTAGTGTTAGAAACTAATAAAGTTGAGCAATCATATTGAGCGTCTTCTTGACTCTGGCGAACCCTTCTTCCAACACATAGCAACCGGCAGCTACTATGAAATCCTCTGTACAGCCCCGTACCAAGGCTGAAGGGATTGGTCAGAATCACCTAGTAGGAATGATTAGAACTTAGATAACAGTTTCACGATTGAATGCATGATTGGATACAGTGTTTACGTGTAGCCTAGGAGAATGTATTGAGATGTCAGAATGTAGAATTAATGGGAACTGGGGAGAGTCGACTGGAACAACTTGTAGTTACCTGCCAAGAAACAGTGAATGTAGGTAAAAGGTAATTCCGGCAGGGGGCTTTGCGACCACTGACTCATGTGCCATCTACCCGAATAATACCCCAGACCCATTTCTGGACCTTTCTAACCTTTACTGCGCAGAATCAGATATAGGAGGAGAGTATGTTAATGATTTTCGGGAAATACTATGTTTATGCATAAGTATTTAATGACTATGTATGAGTAAGTCCTATATAGGGTGTCTGATTTTGAAACTTGGTGTGCGTTGATCGTGAGAGGACTCACTCGCGCACCTGGCCATTAATAAAGAAGTGTCTGCTTATCTGCATCACATTGGTGTCGATAAGTTCTTTATTCTGAGATTTCGGTAACAACAGGATTGAGGAGTAGGCCCATATGACCCTCATGAATTTCAACAAAGCCAAGTGTAAGGGCTTGCACCTGGGTCTAGGCAATCCCCAGTATCAATACAGTCTGAGCGGAGAATAGATTGACAGCAGTCCTGAGGAGAAAGACTTGAAGATACAGGTGAATGAAAAATTGAACATGAGCTAACAATGTGCGCTTTCAGCCCAGAGAGCCAACCACATCCTGGGCTGCATCGAAAGAAACGTGGCCAGCAGGTCGAAGGAGGTGATTCAACCCCCTCTACTCTGCTCCCATGAGACCCCACCTGGAGTACTGCATTCAGGTCTGGAGCCCCCAACATAAGAAGGATACGGACCTGTTAGAGGGTGTCCAGAGGAGGGACATGGAAATGATCAGAGGGCTGGAGCACCTCTCCCATGAAGGCAAGCCGAGAGAGTTGGGGTTGTTCAGCCTGGAGAAGAAAAGGCTCCAGAGAGACTTTATTGTGGCCTTTCAGTACCTAAAAGGGGCTTATAAAAAGATAGGGACAGACTTTTTAGAAGGCCCTGTAGCAATAGGAAAAGGGGTAATGTTTTTAAACTGAAAGAGGGTAGATTTAGATTAGATATTAGGAAGAAGTTCTTTCCTGTGAGGATGGTGAGACACTGGAACAGGTTACTCACAGAAATTGTGGATGCCCCCTCCCTGGAAGTGTTCGAGGCCAGGTTGGATGGGGCTTTGAGCAACCTGGTCTCTTGGAAGGTGTCCCTGCTCACAACAGGGGGTTTGAACTAGATGATCTTTAAGGTCCCTTCCAACCCAATAATTCTCCAGAACCCCACAACGCCTGGAATACTTGTGTTTCCTTCTTGTTAGCTGGTGGAGACATAGTTACTATCTTGTTGACCACATCCATAGGCACATGATGGCATCCATCCTGCCATTTTATTTCCAAGAACTGAATCTCTTGTGCAGGTCCCTTGGCCTTGCTTCTTTTTATGGTGAAACCAGTTTTCTGAAGAATCTGAATTACTCTTTTTCCTTTATCAAATACTTCTTCTGCCTTGTTGCCCCACACAATGATATCATCGATGTATTGTAGATGTTCAGGGGCATCATTCTTTTCCAGTGGAGTTTGGATTACTCCATGACAAATGGTAGGGCTGTGCTTCCACCCCTGGGGCAGTCAATTCCAGGTATATTAGACATCCCTCCACATGAAAGCAAACTGTGGCCTGTACGCTACTGCCGAAGGGATTGAGAAAAATGCATTGGCAATGTCAATTGTAGCTGCCTTTGACTCCAGTTCACCTTGGAGCTCTAGCATGTCTGGTATGGCAGCACTCAATGGTGGCGTGACTTCATTCATGCCACGATAGTCTACTGTTAACTTCCACCCTCCATCAGACTTTCTCACTGGCCATATGGGACTATTAAAGGGTGAGTGAGTCTTGCTGATGACTCCTTGGCTCTCCAGTTGATGAATCAGATCATGGATGGGAGCCAGGGAGTCTCGGTTTGTGTGATGTTGCTGCTGGTGCACTGTCTTGGTAGGAATCATCACCTGCTTTTCTTCAATTTACAGCAATCCCACAACAAAGGGATCTTCTGAGAGGCCAGGCAGGGTAGATAGCTGTTTGACATTCTCTGTATTCACAGTGGCTACACCAGAAGCCCATCAGTACCTCTTTGGGTCCTTGAAGTACCTTCTCTTGAGGGAGTCCATGCCAAGGATACAAGGGGCCTCTGGGCCAGTCACAATGGGGTGCTTTTACCATTTGTCCCCTCTTAAGCACACCTCAGCCTCCGATAGTGACAATTCTTAGCATCCCCCTGTCACTCCAGAGATCCAGGTGGGTTCTGTGCCCCTATACCCTGATGGTACCAGGGTACACTGTGCACCAGTGTCTACCAAAGCGTTATACTTCTGTGGGTCTGATGTGCCAGACCATTGAATTCACATGTGCAGGAGGGGGCCTGGAAATCAGGACCATGGGTGGCAATCAGTTAGCTGAGGGGAATGTGCTCGAGCTTGTAGGTCAAGAACCCTGGGAGGACAAGGAGTGTGAATAGATAACAATTAACAGGATGAGTCATGCTGAGAGAGGATAGGGGAGTGGGGGACAGATGGTGCCAAAGAGAGGTAACACTTTGCTGTTAATTGATGACTGTAAACACTTAAAGTGTCCTTTGTAGTTAACCACTGATTTAAAGAACAGTCAAAATTTCTTATTGACTAAGTATCCTTTATTGGCATTGCTGGATGCATGGGGGGATCCTTCCACCTAATGTGCATGTCTAAAGTAACTATCTTATATTTATACAATGAAACAATGAATATTCCATTAATGCCTATACATATTCATTACCTAACCCCTGACTACTCTCGCTTCGTATGTTAATTAGCTTATCAGTTCTTTGGCTTGCCCAGACTCCTCCAAGAATTGTGGGCAGGGGTCTTCGGAACGTGGGTGGTGGTCTCTGGGAGGAAGGCCATAGGCCTTCCTCATGGTGTACTTTTCACCTTTTGCTAAGAAATACTGAGCTGGCTGAGTTGGCCAGTTTCAACCAATTCTTGCTTTATCTGTCTTTCCCCCACTGGGGTGTTTTAGCTTAAGTTTCAACATAACAGAAGGACAACAGATAACAGGATGTTAGCTTAGATTTCAACAAAAGGTAGACGGATAACAGGATGTCGACAGTGTGACACTGAAGGTCGAGGGATAACAGGATAGCATTACAAGAATACACATGAGGATGTCATATATCTTATATTCATTACATTTTAACTACAAGATTCATTCTATCCTAAAGTGAATTCATACAATATCACCACCAATCAGGGATTGCCTAGTATGTAATGCTTAGTTTAAAGAACCAATCTGTTTAAAGCGCGCAGCTTCTGAAAACATATATAAACTCCTGATTGTGTACAATAAATCGACATTTGCTTGCATCAAGCAGTGTCCCGTCTCTCCATCGCAACACACATGGTCCAGTAAACCTGGTCATCCCTTTCCTCCTCCTGACCAAAGGCAGGTGCAGGAGCGGGCTGGAAACTAGGACCATGCATGGCAATCAGTTAGCTGAGGGGAATGTGCTCGAGCTTGTCTAGACAACAATTAGCATGATGAGACATGTTTACAGAGCACAGGGGAGTGGGAGACGGATGGCGCCAAGGATGGCGCCAAGGAAAGGTAACACCTTGTTGTTAATTGATGGTAGTTAACCACCAATCAGGGATTGCCTAGTATGCAATGCTTAGCTTCAAGAACCAATCTGTTTAAAACGCGCAGCTTCTGAAAGTGTATAAAAACTCGTGCTTCTGTACAATAAATTGACATTTGCTTGCATCAAGCTGCGTCCCGTCTCTTCATTTGCCGCACCATAGAACCAATCCTGATTTATAAGGGATATTATAAAGCTCCTGGGTGTAACAAAGCAGTTTTATTTAGAGCTTGCCCTACTTTCTGAGTGTCTGATAATAGAGCATGTAATTATGGAAAATTAAAGATTGTGATTTGTATACACTATAGCTGATAAGTAAAAACTAAGATGGAGCATGTCTTTCTATCTTTCCTGGGCATGGGATTTTAAGGAAATGGATCATTCTAATGAAAAATTTTATTTTCTTTTTAGGAAACCAAAAAAACAAACAACACTCAGGAAATATATAGTAAATTTTGACCATTCAGAAAGAAAAAATCAGAATAAAGGAAAATATGTTCAAATTATGTTGTTGTTCCCTAATGTTGATGGTGGAGTTTTAGGCCAAATTCTTTTCTCATTAATTTCTCATGACTTATTTCTCCTTGACTTCAGTGAATTCAGAGTTTGGTTCTGATCTGAAAGAGCTCTTACTCTGGGATAGCTTTATTGACTTCACTTCAATTCATCCAGTTTTACCTCACTGGAAATGAAGAGAATCAGGCTCATGGGAATGCAATTTGGCACACTGTTTCAAAATAGGACGTGTGTCATTTCTTTTATTGACATTACAGAGATCCCACTCAAATTAGAAAGAAATGTTCATATTCTATAAATTGAACAGAGTAAAATGAATAAGAAGAAAAATATCTCATGCAAACAAATTGCAAAACCTTTCATCCAAAGAGGAAGACACTTTAGAAACTGCTTAAAAATTAATCCAAAATGAGTGTCTCCAAATGCCTGAGGCTTAATTGCCAGATGTGAATATACTCTTCCGTTTCTAAAATCACACTGGCACTCAGGAAGGGAATTCACCACTTCCCATTGGCAGGCAGGTGTTCAGCCATCTCCAGGAAAGCAGGGCTCCATCACACATAACGGTTACTCAGGAAGACAAATGCCATAACTCTGAACATCCCCCCTTCCTCCTTCTTCCCCCCAACTTTTATTGCTGAGCATGATGTCATATGGTATGGAATTATCCCTTTGGTCAGTCAGGGTCGGCTGTCCCAGCTGTGTCCCCTCCCAACTTCTTGTGCACCCCCAGCCTACTTGCAAGCAGGGCAGTGTGAGGAGCAGAAAAGGCCTTGATGCAGTGTAAGCACTGCTCAGTAATAACTAAACACTGTTTTCAGCACAAATCCAAACCAGCCTCATACTAACTACTGTGAAGAAAATCAAATCTATCCCAGCCAAAACCAGCACAAAACCATAGATAACATCATCTTGGAATAAAAAGATCTTTTCAAGGTATGAAATATTCATCGAATCATAGAATAGTTTGGGTTGGAAGGGACCTTAAAAATCATCTACTTTCAACTCCCCTGACATGTTCAGGGACACCTTCCAAGAGACCAGGTTGCTCAAAGCCCCATCCAACCTGGCCTTGAACACTTCCAGGGATGGGGCAGCTACAACTTCTCTGGGCAACCTGTTCCAGTGTCTCAACCACCCTCATCATAAAAAAAAATATTCCTAATGTCCAATCTAAATCTATCCTCTTTCAGTTTAAAACCATTAGCCTTTGTCCTATCCCTACAGTCCCTTGTAAAAAAATCTTTCTTAAAAGCCTCATTTAAGTATTGAAAGGTTGCCATAAGGTCTCCCCAGAGCCTTCTCTTCTCCAACATGAACAATCCCAACTCTCTCAGCCATTCTTCATAGGAGAGGTGCTCCAGCCCTCTGATCATCTTCATGGCCCTACTCTGGACTCGCTCCAACAGGTCTATGTCCTTCTTATGTTGGGAGACCCAGAGCTGAATGCAGTCCTCTCATGAGAGCAGAGGGGGAGAATCACCTCCTTTGACCTGCTGGCCATGCTTCTTTTGATGCAGCCCAGGATTTGGTTGGCTTTCTGGGCTGTAAGCACACATTGCTGGGCCATGTTGAGATTCTCATAGACCAACATCCCCAAGTCTTTCTCCTCAGGGCTGCTCTCAATATTGTGTTCAGATTATGCTTAGTCTTTCCAGTTTGAATATAATATTTTAAAAACATCCTCCAAAATTTTTAAAAAAGCATAGAAAAAGGAAAAGGAGAGAGACTGAGAGGGAGAGCACAAAAAATAAATAACTCTTTTATAAAATCAATTATTTAAACAATCCGAAATGTAATGTTTTGTCCTAACTTTTTCAAGCTTCTGTGTTTTATACATGCATGCTTTTGCTAATGTACTCAGGGAAGGTGCGATTTGGAAGAAATGAAACAAGGATGAATTATTAATAATGGACCCTGGTATATGTGTTTTATTTAAATTATATTACCAAATACACAAGCTGCATTCATAATGCAGTGGTTTCTTACACAGTTTTGCATGTCAGTAGAAGTGTTTCTGAGTGTAAAAAAGTGCAAAAAGGAACTTTTTTAAGTACAATGGCAGATATGTATCTAAGTCCCATTAGGGACATTAGGGTAGCTAATGAACTTTTTTGCACACACCTTCACCCTGAGTAACCTAATGCTTAGCCCTTAAAAATGACCAAAAATCATCACTTGACAAGGAGTTAAAATCTGTCCTATCAGTAAAGATATTTTTTTTCCTTACTTAATACCATATTACTGGCTGAGACTGTATATAGATACCTGAAGGGAGAGTGGAAAGAAGACAGAGCCAAGCTCTTTTCAGTGGTGCCCAGTGACAGGAAGAGGCAGTAGTTCCATCTGAACATCAGGAAACACTTTTTTACTGTGAGGGTAACTGAGCACTGAGACAGGTTGCCCAGGGAGATTGTGGAGTCTCCCTCCTTGGAGATATTCAAAATCTGTCTGGACATAGTCTTGGGCAACTGGCTCTAGGTGGCCCTGCTTGGGCAGGGGGGGTGGACCAGATTACCTCCAGAGGTGCCTTCCAACCTCAGTCATACTAGGAAAGGGAGAGATGAGAGAGGGAGGAGGAGGTGGGCTGCAGGGGTGGCCTCTGTGAAAAGAAGTAAGGGGCTGCCCTGTGCCAGAGACTGACTGTTCCAGCTGGCTTGGCCATGGTCCTACTTTGTGCCAAAGCTGAACCAATCAGCAAAGCTGGTGGCACCTCCGTGAAAACTTATTTAAGAGTAACGATCCTGCAAACACAAAGGTCAGAGAAGGAGGACAACAAGGTGCTTGAGCAGCCCATGGAAGAGACCACAGTGGAACAGGTATTTCCCTGCAGCCTATGGAGGACCCCATGCCAGAGCAAGTGGATGCATCCAAAGGAGGCTGTGACCCTGTGGAGAACCCATGCTGGGGCAGGCTCCTGGCAGGAGCTGTGACCCTGTGGAGAGAGGACCCCACGCAAGAGCAGGTTTGCTGGCAGAACTTGTGACTTCATGGGGGACCCACGCTGGAACAGTCTGTTCCTGAAGGACTGCATCCCGTGGAAGGAACCCACACTGAAGAAGTTTGTGAAGAAATGCAGCCTGTGGGAAGGACTCATGTTGAAGAAGTTTGTGGAAGACTGTGTCCCATGGGAAGGACCCCATGCTGGAGCAGAGAAAGAGTGTGAAGAGGAAGGAGCAGCAGAGACAATGTGTGATGAACTGACTGCAACACCCATTCCCCATCCATCTGTGCCACTTGGGGGGAGGAGGTAGAGAAATCAGGAGTGAAGTTGAGCCCGGGAAGAAGGGAGGGGTGGGGGAAAGGTGTTTTTAAGTTTTGGGTTTATTTCTCATTATCCTACTCTGATTTGAATGGTAATAAATTAAGCTAATTTTCCCAAGTCAAGTTTGTTTTGCCCATGACAGTAATTGCTGAGTGATTTCCCTGTCCTTATCTTGACCCATAAGCCTTTCATTATATTTTCTCTTCCTTGTCCAGCTGAGGAGAGGAAGCGATAGAACAGCTTGCTGGGCACCTGATGTCCAGTCAAGGTCAACCCACCACACATAATTCCCTGTTTTTTACTGAATAAGGTCTTCTCCTCTACCATCTGTTCATCCTTGGACTTCTTCGCAATCCCAGCAGATCCCATTGAGAACTCAGTAACGTGTTGGGTATCTTCTGGTCTATCTCTGAAGGGAATGATTTGTCTAAGACCTCCAGTGAAACTTATCTAATTGAGGGAGGTCTGTGGGAACTCATGAAGAACGGACTGCAAGAGAAAGAACATAATGCAATACGACTAGTGGAGGTTTAGGCCGCAAGGGCATTGCGACCTTGGGGCCTGTGGTTATACAAAACAGGATGTAGGTCCGGTTATAACCGAAACTGTCAGCAAGCATAAGATTGAGGCATACAATGGAAAGTACCGAAGCAGAACTTGTAACCCTAGGAAACGAAATAAGCAGAGTGAAGAGGAACAGCGAATAAGGAATTTAGCTTTTGCAATATGTAATCACTTTTGCAATGTGTAACCAATGAGCTTTGTGCACGACAATCTTAGACTATGTATGCAGCCTTATAAAAGAAGCATGTTAAGAACAATAAAGCAGATCTGATCTGATTCCACCTGACCGGGTCTCCGTCTCTCAATCGCGGCAAATTGGTGACCCCGACGTGATACGTTTAAGGATCCGACGTGATACGTTTAAGGATCCGACGTGATGGGTCGACGAACCGCCTAGCTGAAGCGGCCTGCTGCGACTCTCACAGAACTTTGAATGATCTGCTGAAAGGAAGCAGGAGGCGGCCTGAAATCCCTCCGGAGTAGAGAGGTGAGCTGTGGGAAACATGGGGAATCAAGCGTCGGCCCCTGAGAGAGACGTATATGAGCTTATGAAAGCTCTTCTTAAAAAACATGGGAAGAGCATTCCTGGGCAGGATCTTAAGACAATCCTTAAGTGGGTTCAAGTTAAATTACCTGCTGTAACCGCATCCACTATTTTTACACGAGACCTTTGGGATAATGTGGGAGTGAAGTTATGGGATGCGGCGACTACGGGGAATGCTGAAGCACAGCGTATGCTCCCGTGGTGGAGAAGCATTTTTGAGGTTTTAAAAGCCCAGGAAAACAATCATAAAAAAGACTCAGACAAAGAGGAAGACCCCCCCCCGGTGTCCCCACCGTTACCGGAGGGAGCAAAGCCCTCGGCACCACTGACAGTATGCGCCGCGGAGTATCCACCTGAAGACGACCCCTTTGACCCGGGACCCATAGACCCTGAACAGGAGCCAGATTTATACCCCCCCGACCCACATGATGTGTGGGCCAGCATTAGACGTCAAGCCTTACAGGAGGGGGAACTGGAGATTGCCAAAACGATAGTGGCTCCTGTACTCTATCCGCGAGGCGGAGGGCGAGTCGGAGGGGGCCAATGGGAAGCTTTATCTTTTTCGGTAGTTAAGGAACTGCGTCGTACTGTTACTGAACATGGACTTTCTTCACCATACTTTGCAAGTTTGTTATCTTCTGTCTTTGATACATATGTTATGACTCCACATGATTTAAAATCTTTGGCGCAGCTGCTCCTAACACCGACTCAGTATACTTTGTGGGAGGCCCATTGGAGGGGGGGACTCCAAGCGCTCCTCTTAACTTATGCGGGTCATAACAACAATGCAATTGCTGTATTGACTTTGGAACACCTTACAGGCACGGGTCGTCATTCTAACCCGGCAGATCAAGCCCGAATCCCACGAGAAGCTCTTGAAGCGATTCGTGAGGAGGCAAAAAAGGCCTTTTTTAAGGTTCCTGACTCTCAAAAACCGCAGAAGGCTTTTACCACTATCACACAAGAACCTCGAGAACCCTATATGCAATTTATCGATAGATTAAAACAGGCTTTGGAACGCCAAATAGATAATACGGAAGCACGGGAAATTTTGTTGTTAAAATTAGCTGTTGAAAATGCTAATGCAGATTGCAGAAAGCTTTTAAAATCTCTCCCGAATCAGAACCCTACTTTAGTCGAAATGATCGAGGCATGTAACAGAATCGGTACTGTAGATTATAAATTTGAGGCCATGGCTGCTGCTTTTGCAGCCATGCGCGGCCAGTTGGGGAATTGCTACGGCTGCGGCAAACCTGGTCACCTAAAGAAAAATTGTCTGGCTGCTAAGGCTGGCGCTAAGCCCCGAGTCCCAGGAATTTGTCCTAGGTGTAAAAAGGGTCGTCATTATGCTAATCAATGTCGGTCCAAGTATGACTTGCAGGGACAACCAATCCAGGGAAACCGATCTCGGAGCGCGGGACAGCGACGCGCGCAGACACAAATAACGCCGTCACCTTTCAACAATTCCCAAAGAGGAGCAGCAGCAGCACCTCAAGTCTTCGCCCAGCAACAGCCGGCAGCGCAGGATTGGACCTGGCAACCGCCCACACAGTAACGTTACTTGATTCCTCGGTTTATTTATTGGCAACAGATATTTCAGGACCCTTACCCCCAAAAACACAGGCCTTATTGATAGGGAGGTCTTCTACAACATTATCTGGTCTTTTTGTATTACCAGGTGTTATTGATTCTGATAGTTCCGAAAACATTAAGATCATGGCATGGACCCCGTTTCCTCCCTGCACGGTGCCGGAAGGTAGCCGTATAGCACAACTGATCCTTATGCCCACAAGCAAAGATTGTTTAAATTTGGACCAGCTCCAACAAAGGCAGGGTGGGTTTGGTTCAACTGGGGACCCACAAATTTTATGGGTACAGTCTCTTTCTCAAAAACGGCCTATGTGCCAATGTACCCTTATTCGAGGGGAACAAAAAGTAGTTTTGAATGGGATTATTGACACCGGAGCCGATGTTACAGTAATATCTCATGCTAAATGGCCACCGCTGTGGCCGCTAACCAATACTCCACAGGCATTAGCTGGGATTGGCGGAACTGGCAAAAGCCACCAGAGCCTGGAGCTGATCCAAATTCAGGGCCCAGAAGGGCGTATTGCTTCTGTTAAACCTTTTGTGTTACCTGTTCCCATGGTTTTATGGGGACGAGACGTGCTATCACAGTGGGGAATGACAATTCGTACCCATTTTTAGGTGGGGCCATTGAAATGCGCGACACCCTAAAATTAACCTGGAGAATTGATACTCCTATTTGGGTAGATCAATGGCCCCTACCTTTAGAAAAGCTTCGCGCCCTTCAGGAGCTGGTCACAGAACAACTCGAAAAAGGACACATTGTACCTTCTACCAGCCCATGGAATTCTCCTGTTTTTGTTATCAGAAAACAAACTGGCAAGTGGCGCTTGCTCCATGATCTCAGAAAAATTAATGATGCTATGGAAGATATGGGAGCCCTCCAACCCGGGCTCCCGTCTCCGACTATGATCCCTCGACACTGGCATTTAACTGTCATAGATCTTAAAGATTGTTTTTTCAGTATCCCGTTACACCCAGATGATGCCCTGAAATTTGCTTTTTCAGTTCCAAGCATCAACATGCAAGCTCCGTTACAGAGATATCAGTGGGTTGTACTGCCACAAGGTATGAAAAATAGCCCTACAATGTGTCAATGGTATGTTGCAAAAATACTCAGTCCTGTCCGAAATGCTATGCCTGCTGTGTTACTGTATCATTATATGGATGATCTTTTAGTGGCAGCACAACATCATGAGGTCATGGAGAAAGCTGTAGCCCTTGTCGCAGATGCCGTAAATTCGGCAGGTCTCTGTATAGCACCAGAAAAGGTCCAAAAGTTTCCCCCTTGGAAATATCTGGGCTGGCGAATAAGAGCACAAACAATTGTTCCTCAACCATTGCAAATCAATACCAATGTAAGAAACCTACATGATGCACAAAAATTACTGGGAACAATAAATTGGGTTCGGCCACTATTGGGAATTTCTAATACAGACTTGAGTCCTTTGTTTGAACTATTAAAAGGAGACACTAATCTTTGTTCTCCACGTAATCTTAACCCTGAAGCAAATACTTCTTTGCAAAAGGTTGCCTCAGCTATCGCTTCTCGACAGGCCCACCGATGGGCCCCTGAACTACCTTTTTATTTGATTATTTTAAACCCTGCTCGACAGCCTCATGCCCTGATATTTCAATGGGACCTTCAGAACTCAGACCCCTTATTAATTATTGAATGGATCTTTTTACCTAACCAGTCTATGAAAACCATTTTGACACAACATGAAATGTTTGCCTCTCTGATTGTTAAAGCTAGATCACGCCTGTTAACCTTATCAGGGAAGGATTTTGTCTGTATTTGTCTACCAGTAACAACAGTATACTTACAATGGCTTTATCAGCAATCAGACACCTTTGTTATGGCACTTGCCGACTATACAGGCCAAATAACTTCCCATCCACCTTCACACAAACTGTTTAACATTGACTTTCGTCTGATGTTAAAACCCAAAAGAAGCGAGCGACCCCTACAGGCACTTACTGTGTTTACAGATGGATCAGGCAAATCACATAAATCTGTTCTCCTGTGGTGGGATGATCAAAAGAAACAATGGGACTCTGACATAGAGATGGTCTCCGGTTCATCTCAAATAGTAGAATTAAATGCAGTTGTTCGCGTTTTCCGAAAATGGAATGTACCACTCAACCTTGTCACTGATTCAGCTTATGTTGCAGGAATTGTTACACGAGCGGAAGCTTCTGTGTTGCGGAATGTTTCACATTCACAACTCTTTACCCTGTTACAGGAACTTGTTTTCCTTTTAGACGCTCGATCTGCGCCTTATTTTGTTATGCATATTAGGTCTCACACCTCACTACCTGGTTTTCTTACAGAAGGCAATCGACAAGCTGATCTATTGACGTTACCAGTTCAAGTACTACCAGACCGTATTGCACAAGCTAAACTAAGTCACTCTTTTTTCCATCAAAATGCTGGAGCTCTGAAACGACAATTTGACCTTACTTCTCAACAAGCGTCAAATATTATTGCTGTCTGTCCTGATTGTCAAAAACATTCTTTCCCATCAGTTGCTGCAGGAATTAACCCTAGAGGATTACAAAGCCTACAATTATGGCAAACAGATGTCACACATTATTCTGAATTTGGTAACCTTAAATATATCCACTCCTCCATAGATACGTTTTCAGGTGCCTTGTTTGCTTCTTGTCACACAGGAGAAAAGGCACGAGATGTTCGTAGACATCTAATGCGTGCTTTTGCTACTTTGGGTATTCCCTCAAAAATAAAAACAGACAATGGTCCAGCTTATGTTTCAACAACTATAAAAACCTTTTTTACCCTATGGGGTATATCTCATGTTACTGGCATTCCTCATTCCCCCACTGGTCAATCTCTCATTGAACGGTCTCATCAGTCTTTAAAACGTCTATTACAACAACAAAAAGGGGGAATAGGAGTTGCTACTCCTGAGGAACGATTACAGAAAGCCTTATATGTTTTTAACTTTTTGAATTGTTCTTTATTAGACAGCAATCCTCCAATAATCCGACATTTCAACGCAAATACTTCACTCGAGATGCGAGTTAAAGCTCCTGTATTGGTTCGTGATCCAGAAACGGGTAAGATAGTGGGGCCTTATCCCCTTGTCACGTGGGGCAGAGGCTATGCTTGTGTTTCCACAGAGGGAGGCCCCCGATGGATCCCAGCAAAGAACGTGCGACCATTCCGTGAACCTTTACCACAAGTTGCGTCCAAAGATTCTGAACAGCGTTTGGAAGAACCTCTTACAAAAGGAGCAGAGCCTGAAGACTCAAGTATTTTAGATGAATAGTTGCTATACGCGTGAGTGTCGCGAAGTATTCCTTAGGGAAGTTTTTTGCAATTTGTGCGGACATTGTGACCTTTGGGTGTTATGTGTATGTTATACTTGTGGCAAGGAGTGGTGGTGCCGCTTAACTTATTCCGGGCGTTGGTGTAATCTTTGTTTAAAGAAAGAATTTGATACAGTGAGACTATTACTTATAACAGGGCATGAACCCTTAGGAAGTAGCCGCCTTTTTGATTATCGCGCTGACTGGCAAAGAGTGGTTATTGAGAGGGCTAAACTCATATAGATTCTTGGTTTGGAATGCAGTAAAACTAATTTAGTACCTGCTATTTGGCCAGTCTCGAAAGAAGACTGGGAACGTATAAAGCAAAAGTGTGAAAGACGGTTTGCCTGGAAAAGGAAAACCAGGCGGTAGAGCCGATCCTTTAAAAAGAGAAATGAAAATGATTAAGAGTAGCTTTGGCATGATGTACCTCTTAACAGGAATCATTACCTCCATCCTCGTTATCAGCACGAAAGCCTGGGAAACCCTCAAGCACATAGAGGATAGAAAAAACCTATGGGTCACCTGGGCGGAGAAAATCAACCAGAGTAGCCTTTGTCTCTCGATGGCTACTCCTTCTGACCCTTTTAGAACGTGTTTATTAGGCATCCCTATTAACATGAGCCTGGTAAACAACTCTACTATAACCCTTGACCCTTCTGTTGTCACATGTGGTCTCCAGTTACCTGGTAGGATACCTCCGTGTTGTGACAAAAATAATATTACCTTTAACGCTTTTTCCCCTTTTATGAAATGTAGTAGCTCTATGTGTACCACAGCTAGAGAAATACAGGAGTTCAACCTTTTAGGCTCTGCCCCCTCAGATCAATGTTTTTGGTTTAACTCTCATATTAATCAAGATGATCCCGTTGATGTCACGTCATATAGACCATACAACGTGACGGCATATTGTCAAAAAACTATTAATGTTACAACGGTCACCTCTAACGCAGGGCGACTGCCGGAGGGAATGTTCTTAATCTGCGGTGATCGAGCTTGGCAGGGAATTCCTCGAAGCGCTAAGGGAGGGCCTTGTTATGTTGGCAGTTTAACGCTATTTACACCAAGTATTACTAATATCTTTCAAGCCAACCATACCCGCAGAAAAAGAGCTCTTGTAGAATTAGGCAGTGATTGTAAGGATAATGTAGAACTCTGGAACCCTCCTGAAGTTATTTTAGCTAGCATATTTGCCCCCGGGATAGCTACAGCACAAGCACTGACACAATTAAGGAAATTGGCATGTTGGACCGGAAAACAGGTTAATATAACGACAAACGTTTTGTCTGAATTGGCCAGTGATGTCCAAGGAATAAGACATGCCCTGTTACAAAATCGTGCCGCAATTGATTTTTTACTTTTAGCACAAGGGCACGGATGTGAAGAGTTTGAAGGAATGTGCTGTATGAACCTTTCTGATCACTCTCAATCAATACACAAACAACTTTCCATTTTGAAAAATAATATGAAAAAACTTCAAGAAAGTAGCGATCCCTTTACAGATTGGTTATCTTCATTAGGTTTGTCTGGATGGTGGATTATAATTTTAGAAAAATCAGCTGTTGTAATAATAATAGTGTTGTTGTTAATTTTGTTTTTGCCGTGTGTTATGCAATGCTTACAGAAGCTAATAGCTAACTCTGTGAAACGAGTTCTTATGGTGCAACAAGAAGGGGGAAATGAAGGGAATGATTTGTTTAATCCTGAAAGGACCCCCAGTGAAACTCACTTAATTGAAGGAGGCCTGTGGGAACTCATGAAGAACGGACCACAGGAGAAAGAACATAATACAATACGACTAGTGGAGGTTTAGGCCACAAGGGCATTGCGACCTTGGGGCCTGTGGTTATACAAAACAGGATGTAGGTCCGGTTATAACCGAAACTGTCAGCAAGCATAAGATTGAGGCATACAATGGAAAGTACCGAAGCAGAACTTGTAACCCTAGGAAACGAAATAAGCAGAGTGAAGAGGAACAGCGAATAAGGAATTTAGCTTTTGCAATATGTAATCACTTTTGCAATGTGTAACCAATGAGCTTTGTGCACGACAATCTTAGACTATGTATGCAGCCTTATAAAAGAAGCATGTTAAGAACAATAAAGCAGATCTGATCTGATTCCACCTGACCGGGTCTCCGTCTCTCAATCGCGGCATATCTCCTCATCTCTCTGGTCAATCTATGTTTTCTTCCTTTTCCTTATTCAGAGAAAGGGACAATTTGATTAGCTTTATAGTATCCTGGACTGTTAAGTATCTTCCAGATATTTTTTTTGAGATTAAATATACTTGCAACCACTGTTTCCAGTCCTTTTCCACAACTGATCTAGAGGTCCTTGGTGTTTTATGCTATGCCTGTTCAGCTGAATAGCATTGTGCTTGGCTGCCTACAGTGGCAGTGTCATGATCCATCAGCTCAGATGTAAACAATACCAATAGAGCTGCAGAAGCAGCAAGGTTACCTTCTCACTGGATCTAGTTAGCAGCACCTATATGTTTGCCTTGGGCCACAATGTTTACAGGAAACTTCTGAAACATGCTACATGCTAGATATAAATACAGTAGATCACCTGAGAAGAAAATGCTGCTGGCAAAGCAGTCACTCCTGCTACAAGTTGTGTTATAAAGGTAAGTGGCCTCCAGGAAGCTGGACTGCCTGTGCTGATAAATACAGAAAATAGAGCCTTTACCTTTGTGTTGTAGTAGACTGAACCTTTGCCTTTGTTACACAAAACCTTTCCATTCACACCCAGAGGACAGCAGGTGCAAGTTGAAATTCTAGCAATTACTCTGGTTTCACATCATGCTGTGAATTATAAAATGCTGAAGATGATAATTCTTAAAATAAGTGTCCCTTTTACTATGCCTACAACACACTGCAACCATGTCTTTTCTGCTTAACATTCAAAGAGGGTCCTCTGTGGAGAGTCTGCCAAGTCACGACAATAACACCAATATGGCTACATGCCGTGCTCACTTTATTAAACAAACAGGTCATATTTATAACTTAAACCAACCGCTCACACGACTTTACAACACAGGTGATTGGATAAGAGTCTCTGGCCACGTGGGCGTCCGTGTCGCTGATTGGTGAGCATGCTGCAGGCGCCTGATCAGAGTGTGCTGATGAGAGTGTGCTGATTTCGCGGTTCCCAGGACTTGCTCTTCACCTGGCTTCTTGTTTGTGCACAGCTTGTTTTCTTTCTCACACTGCTTGTTTCAAGGACAATTTAAAGTTGCTCTGCAGCTTCAACTAACAGGCCTGGGTTGTCCAACCCGGACAATGGTAACATATGTCCTCGGTCCTTTAAAAATCCCTCTACATTCCTACTATACAGACACTATTAATATATAAATGATCAACAGTCTTTACATTGGATCCGAAGCCGCAGAGGTCCGGTAGGTGTTGATTTCCATTGTGACTTAGGGGCCTTCTTCGCTCTGGTATGATGGATCCAGGATGCTTGTTCCTGAATTCTGACTGCTGTATGGGATGTAAGCAGTACTTGGAAAGGACCTTCCCACTTTTCTTCCAGAGGTGAACCTGAAAAAGATCTAACATATACATAATCACCTGGTACAATATTATGTACTGGCTCATCCAGTCCATGGGCACGAGTTCCCAGGACTTGCTTTTCTATTTCTCGTAGCTGTTTCTGCAAATTTATTACATAATCAGTTAATACTTCATTACCAAATTGAGTAGATGTCCCCATTTGTGTCATATAGGGCGCCCCTTATAATATCTCAAAAGGGCTTAGTCCTTCTTTGGCTCTTGGTTTTGTTCTAATTCTCAGAAGAGCTAAGGGTAGTGACTGAGGCCGAGGTAATCCAGCTTCTTATCCCAATTTTACCATGTGTAATTTTATAAGGTGGTTCATTTTCTCCACCTGACCACTTGCTTGTGGCCTATATGGGGTGTGCAATTGCCAATCAATTCCCAAAAGTTTACTAACTTGTTGAGTAATTTTGGCCACAAAATGTGATCCTCAGTATCAAGGATATTACTGCCGGGACTCCAAATCTTGGTATTATTTCTTGTACCAGTGCCTTAGTCACTTCCCTAGTTTTATTAGTTCGGCAGGGGAATGCCTCTGGCCACCCCAAAAAGGCGTCAGTCATAACCAATAAATATTGAAACCCCCCTTTTCTTGGAAGTTCCAAAAAATCAATCTGCCACCATTGCCCAGGGTGATTCCCTCTTCCTATTTGTCCCAACATGATCCATTGGCTGGTTTGAGGGTTGTTCTGCAAACAGACTTCACATTGTTGGGTTACCTGTCTGATGGTAGTATATAGATTTCAGGCCACAATATACTGGTTTAAATATCTGTATAAGGCTTCTGCTTCTCAACGAGTTTTCTGATGTTCTGTCATAATTAAGGCCCATAGCACTGCAAATGATACTATAATTTTCCCCTGTGGTGTCTTAACCCACATATCCTTTTCTACCTTCCCACCCATATCTGTAATGAGTTTCTGATCTTCCTTCGAGTATTTTGGTTCCCTAACTATTTAATCAATATGTATTTTACCGTCTGGGATCAAAGAGTGCAATTCTGCCATACCCGTTTTTGCTACCCTTTTGGTTTTGCGATCAGCCATGGAATTGCCTATATGCTGGGTTGTCATTCCTTTCTGATGGGCTTTGCAATGCATGATGGCCACTTTCTCTGGAAGTTGGACTGCCTCCAATAACTTGAGAATTTCTCCAGCATGTTTTATGTGTTTTCCTTGGGCAGACAGTAGCCCTCTCTCTCTTCAAACTGCCCCATGGGTGTGAACTACACCAAATGCATATTTGGAGCCTGTCCAAATGTTAATTTTCTTCCCTTTTGCTAATTCTAAAGCTCGGGTCAGACCCATGATTTTTGCCTTCTGGGCCAAGGTGTTGGAAGGGAGGGCTTTAGCTTCTATTACCTCATCAGTGGTAGTTACTGCATACCCAGCCTTACATTTTCCATACTGAATGAAGCTACTCCCATCTGTATACCACGTATCTTCAGCATCTTCTAGCGGTTCTTCTTTCAGATCTGGTCAGCTGGAGTATACTGCTTCAATTGTCTCTAAACAGTCATGGGATACTGGTTCTCCTTCAATTCCTCTGAGAAAAGATGCTGGATTGACAGTGTTAGTAACCACAGTTTGCACATCATCTTGTTCCACCATAATAGCTTGTTACTGAAGGAATCATTGAGGTGACAGCCAATGGGCCCCTTTAGCTTCCAAGACTGCGGATACAGTGTGTGATACCAACACTGTAATCTTTTGGCCCAACGTAAATGTTCATGCCTCTTGAATATTCAGTACTACTGCAGCCACTGATCTTAGACAACTCGGCCATCCTTTGCTTACTTCATCAAGCTGTTTAGAAAAGTAAGCTACTGCCCTCTGATCTGGCCCCACATTTTGGGCCAGAATGCCCAAGGCTATTCCTTGTTTTTTGTGAGAAAATAACCAGAAAAGTTTGGCTGGATCTGGTATCCCTAACGCTGGTGCTCTCATAAGTTCTTGTTTTAGCTTCCAAAAAGCTTCATCAGCCTCCTTATTCCAAGCCAAGGTATTTGAATC
This sequence comes from Falco rusticolus, assembly GCF_015220075.1. Lineage (NCBI taxonomy): Eukaryota > Metazoa > Chordata > Aves > Falconiformes > Falconidae > Falco > Falco rusticolus. Next base: position 4,239,487 of record NC_051209.1, read on the forward strand.
TGGGTTTAAGAGTTCATAAAGGGGTCTTACCAGAAGCCCATAATTATAAATCCACAAGTGGCACCAACCTGTCATGCCCAGAATGGTATGAAGTTCTTTACCCATCTGTGGTCTCGGGGTCTGGCAGATGGCTTCTTTCATTGCAGTTCCTAGAATCCTCTTGCCAGCCATAAGTTCGTATCCAAGGTAAGTTACTTGTTGTGCAACATGGGCTTTCTGGGGAGAGACTCGATAACCATTTAATCCAAGGAAATTTAACAAACTTATTGTCCATTCTATGCATGACTTTGTTTTCAGTAGCTATTAATATATCATCTATATACTGCAGAATCACTCCAATTCCTGACGGACGCTCCTACTTTTCTAAGTCTTTGGCCAACTGATTTCCAAAAAGAGTCGGACTATTTTTGAAACCATGTGGTAGCACAGTCCAAGTGAGTTGTGTTTTTCTTCCAGAGTCCGGGTTTTCCCATTCAAAAACAAATAACAATTGGCTCTCTGGGCTTAAGGGTAGGCAGAAAAATGCATCCTTTAAATCCAGTATGGTAAACCAGGCCAATTCAGATCCTAACCTAGTTAATAATGTATATGGATTAGCTACCACGGGATACAAATCTTCTGTTATCTTATTGATGGTTCTTAAATCTTGTAGTAATCTATACTTTCCACCTGGTTTCTTAACTGGTAGGATAGGGGTATTATACTCAGATTCACATTCTACCAATAATCCATATTTCAGAAATTGTTCAATAATTGGTTGAATCCCTCTTTTATCTTACTATCTTAAAGGATACTGTTTAACCCTAATTGGCTTTGTTCCCTGTTTAAGTTTTATTATTATGGGTGAAGCTGATTTTGCCCGTCCTGGTACTTCAGAAGCCCATACCCCTGGATATACCTGGTTTTGGACTTATTCAGATATGTTAGTGCTGGTAGGAGAATTTATAAGGTTTAAACTGAGAACTTCAATCAGTTGTTCGTTCCCTACCTTAAACTCCAATTTCCCTTCAGAAAATTTTATCTCTGCTCCCAATTGCTCTAATAAGTCCCTTCCTAATAAGGGCCTAGGTGAATCAGGCATGTACAGAAATTTATGTACCCCCAATTGCTTCCCTAATTTATAACTAAGAGGTTTCAAGAAATATGCCTTTTCACTTTGGCCAGTAGTTCCCCTTACTGTTGCAAAATCATCATCTATAGGCATCAGTGCTTGATTTAAGACCGAAATCATTGCCCCTGTGTCAACCAAAAACTCTATTTTATGCTGCTGATTCCCTAGCTTTAATAGAACCAGCGGGTCTGCTAGGGTAGATTCCTCAGGTCCCTGTAAATCCTTCTCAATATGTGCTTTTCTTCCTCTTCCTCTGCACCTTTCGGGGCATTCACTTTTCCAGTGCCCTTGTTGTCTACATATTGCACACTGGTTCCTCCCTAAGGGCTTCCAAAATCTGCCTCCCCTAGGAGCCCTAGTTTCCTGCAAAGCTGCCACCAGTACCCTCCTATCTTTTTTCTTATCTTCCTCTTCCCTGTTTCTATATACTCTCCATGCTTCATCTAACAAAGCCATGATTAGGATTCCACCTTGGATTTTGTAAAGGGAAGTGATCTTTAATATCTTCCCTTGTGGTTTTAAGATGTTCACTAGCCAAATCTTGAGATACTTTTAGTATCAATTGTTTTTCAGTTTCTGTCAAATGATCCAGCAGTAGCTGAATATCTTCCCAATCGGGGTTATGCTGCTACACAATAAGTTGAAAATATCTGCTCACCCCCACTGGATCATCATGGTAGCCCTTGGCCACGTTTCTCCAGGATTCAAGATCATGCAAAGAAAATGGGACTCTTATCAAAACTGTTTCTCTGTCTGGGCCTACCGCTTCCCTTAACGGAGCCTGTATCACTGTCTGTTCTATCTTTCCTCGGCTGCAGGAGGATACAGGACTGGCGTACGGGCCTCCAGAGATAGAATCCCTGTGCTCCTCCCGCTTGGGACTTACTGGAGCTCAATAATATACTGGTAAATCCCCCTCTTTAGGATCCCTTACCTTCTCTAACTTTATACATCTCTGCCCTATACTACATGCTGAACAACACCTTTTCAACTTGCCTTTCCCTTCCTTCCTATGCTCACACTCTAATGCTAACACCATGAAGTCTTGTGGAGGTACTAATCCACACTCTTTCTGGTATTCAGGGTTGTTTTGGAGAGTGAAAAACATATCTGCATATATGGCTTCCTCCCACTTTCCTTCCCTTCTTAGGAAGAGTATCAGTTGCAATATAGTGTTATAATTTAGGGTTCCATTTGGGGCCCACTTTTCTTCATCCTCCATCTTATAGAGGGGCCACCATTGATTGCAATATTTACTGAGAGTTTTCTTATTTACGCTTCCCCCAGGCGCCCCTGCAATTTCCTTCCAATGGGTTAAAATACAATTTAGAGTGCTTACTTTCAGTACTTCCTTACTCCTTACCCCCCCATCACTAAATCACACTCATCTGACAAGTAAAGTCTAAGCACTGGGAACAATTAACTCGAATATATAAATCACACTGATAACAAAGTGGACAGGAGTAGTCCGGGCTTTACACCAGCGAGGTTCTATATGCCTGAATCCCAATCTACCTCCCTTACATTAACAAAGTATAATACAACATAGAACACATAATAAAAGTGTACTTGCACACACTTTTGCTTCGTTCATCTCCAGCTGTTCCGTGGATCGCAACTCCACACTCGCTTTGTACTTGGTTGTACTTCTCAGTCACACAATCATACAGAAAACAAATGTTGTTAACAGCTCCAGATACATGAGCTCAAAATATACACAGTACTGGGCACTTACAGCAGATATAGGTAATTACCACCACAATAAACACTCCTCCTGCTGTTCCAACCAAGAGAGTCCAAGTTACCATCAAGACACATATACATGTGTGTTACCCAGACAGGATGCCTTTCCAACGGGTTTTACCCTGACCACCCAGGGGTGAGCAATTCAGCTCTCTACCTCGCGTAGGACATCTCCTCATGACTTATAGGTACCCCTTCCCATTTAACATACCCGCTCTGCTGATGGTCCTTGTCTGCCCCTGCAGCGATCGGGTGAGCGAGGCAGTTCCTCTGAGAAGTCTCGGGGCGCGCCAAGGATGTCCTCCTCTCAGCCGGTCCTGTGGCCAGGCAGAGAGGGTCCCATCTGGGTTGCCAAATTGATGTGCGGAATTGTACTGTACAACTCAAAGAGATTTATAAAGCAGGTATGTTTACCGCAGCGCCGGGTGCAAGGGGGATCACTCCTCCTAACTTGAACACTTAATTTTACTCATAATACATATTTATACAATGAAGTTGATTAGTTCTGCCCAAAGTCTATATCTACTAACTAATTATTGGTTAGTTGCTTTCTCATCTCAATTTAAATATACAGCTCATTTTTAATTCACTATGCATGCTCCCCAAGTGGGGGATCCACCCTCTTCAGGAGGGCCATTTGAGTAGGAGGTCACGATCTCCCACTACCACAATTATTTTACCCTAATATCCTTGAGTCTTATCTCTTCAGCAGTTTGTTTTCTTTTACAAAAATTAAAAAAGTTTGTTTTCTGTCCTCATCAGAAGGCTCCTTATATTTACATTCTTGTTGAGCTCATCTACATCTGTACTAACTGTCCCTTCTTGAAGTGCTGAGTGGGCTGAGCTCCTGACCTCTCCAAGACAGTGAGGCTCCTGCTTGTGTGTTGATGATTCTGTTACCTATGCAACTCCTGTCTGCAGCAGAGTTTTAGGTTTTTCACTATATTTTCTCACATCACTACAGGCCCTTGTAAAAAATCTTTCTTAAAAGCCTCATTTAAGTATTGAAAGTTGCCATAAGGTCTCCCCGGAGCCTTCTGTTCTCCAGCATGAACAATCCCAACTCTCTCAGCCTGTCTTCATAGGAGAGGTGCTCCAGCCCTCTGATCATCTTCATGGCCCTACTCTGGACTCGCTCCAACATGGCCATGTTCTTTTGATGTTGGGGGCCACAGAGCTGAACATAGTACTCTAGATGGGATCTCACAAGATTGGAGCAGAGGGGGAGAATCACCTCCTTTGACCTGCTGGCCATGCTTCTTTTGATGCAGCCCAGGATTCAGTTGGCTTTCTGGGCTGTAAGCACACATTGCCAGGTCATGTTGAGCTTCTCATCCACCGACATCCCCAAGTCTTTCTCCTCAGGACTGCTCTCAATCCATTCTCCACCCAGCCCCTATTTGTGCTTGGGATTGCCCCAACCCAGGTGCAGGACTTTGGCCTTGTTGAACTTCCTGAGGTTACATGGGCCCACCTCTCAAGTCTTTCAAGTTCCCTCTGGATGGCATCCTTTCCCTCCAGTGTGTCAACCACACCACAGAACTTGGTGTTGGCAAACTTGCTGAGGGTGCACTTGAGCCCACTGTCCATGTCACCCAAAAAGATGTTAAATACTAGTCTCAGTACCAACCCATGAGGAATGCAATTCGTCACTGGTCTCAACTTGGATATCAAGCCGCTGAACACAACTCTTTGAGTGCAATCATCCAGCCAATTCCTTCTCCACCAAGTAGTCCGTCTGTCAAAACCATGTCTCTCCAGTTTAGAGACAAGGATGCCATGCAGGACAGTGACAAATGTTTTGCACAAGTCCTGGTAGATGATGTCAGTCGCTCTTCCCTGATCCATCAATGCTGTAACCTTGTCATAGAGGGCCACAACATTTCTCAGGAACAATTTGCCCTTAGTGAAGCCATGTTGGCTGTCAGCAATCACCTCCTTATTTTCCACATGCTTTAGCATAGTTTCCAGGAAGATCTACTCCATGATCTTGCTGGGCACAGAGGTGAGACTGACCAGCCTGTAGTTTCCCGGGTCTTCCTTATTTCCTTTTTTAAAAATGGGGGTTGTTTACCCCTTTCCAGTCAGTGGGAACTTCACTGGACTGCCACGACTTCTCAAATATGAAGGATACTGGATTAGCCACTTCATCTGACAGTTCCTTCAGGACCCTCAGATGCATCTCATCAGGGCCCATGGACTTGTGCACCTTCAGGTTCCTTAGATGGTCTCGAACCTGATATTCTCCTGCAGTGAGCAGTTCTTCATTCTCCCAGTTGCTCCCTTTGCCTTCTGCAACTTGGGTGGTGTGGGTGGAGCATCTGCCAGTAAAGACCGAGGCAAAAAGGTCATTGAGTACCTCAGCCTTCTCCATGTCCTGGGTGACCAGGTCGCCCATTTCCTTCCAGGGAGAGCCCACATTTTTCCTAGTCTTCCTTTTATCACCAATGTGCCTATAGAAGCTTTTCTTGTTGCCCTTGACATCCTTGGCCAGATTTAATTCTATCAGGGCTTTAGCTTTCCTAACCTGATCCCTGGCTGCTTGGACAATTTCTCTGTATTCTTCCTAGGCTACCTGTCCTTGCTTCCACCCCCTGTAGGCTTCCTTTTTGGTTTTGAGTTTGTCCAGGAGCTCCTTGTTCATCCATGCAGGCCTCCTGGAATTTTTGCCTGACTTCCTCTTTGTAGGGACACATTGTTACTGAGCTTGGAGGAGGTGATCCTTGAATATTAACCAGCTTTCTTGGGTGCCTCTTCCCTCCAGGGCTCTATCCCATAGTACTCTACCAAGCAGATCCCTGAAGAGGCCAAAGTCTGCTCTCCTGAAGTGCAGGGTAGTGATCTTGATGTGCACCCTCCTCGCTGCCCAAAAGTATCTTGCACTCCACCATCTTGTGGTCACTGCAGCCAAGGCTGCCCTTGACCTTCACATTCCCCACCAGACCCTCTTGTTGGTGAGAACATGGTCTAGTATAGCACCTTCCTTGTTGGCTCCTCTGTCACTTGGAGAAGGAAGTTATTGTCAACACATTCCAGGAACCTCCTAGGTTGCTTATGCCCTGCTGCGTTGTCCCTCCAACAGATATTGGGGTGGTTGAAGTCCCCCACGAGGACCAGGGCTTGTGAACGTGAGGTGGCTCCTATCTGCCTATAGAGGGCCTCATCTGCTCGGTCTTCCTGGTCATGTTGCCTGTAGCAGACCCCCACTATAATGTCACCTGTCCCTGCCCTCCCTTTGATTCTGACCCATAAGCTCTTGGTCAGCTCCTCATCCATCCCCAGGTGGAGCTCCATGCTCTCCAGCTGGTTGTTGACATGTAGGGCAACACTCCCTCCTCTTTTCCCCTGCCTGTCCTTCCTAAAGAGCCTGTATCCTTCCATTCCAGCACTCCAGTCATAGGAGCTATCCCACCACATCTCCGTGATTCCAATAAGTTCATAGCCCTGCAGGCATGCACACGTCTCTAACTCCTCTTGTTTATTCCCCATGCTCTGCATTTGCATAGAGGCATTTAAGTTGGGCCCCCAATGAAGCTGATTTACTTGGTGGAGCAGCTGGAATTCCTTTGTGCTGCTCTTCAGGTGCTCTCCTGAGATAAGGGATTCATGTCAGTAGTTGCACTAATTCCTTTTAAAACAGAAGTGAAACCCTATCGAAGTCCATGAGGTTGTGGCTAAACACCCAACTCAGGGTTCTATTTGGACAACTGTTTTACAAAGGAATGAGTGTATGGGATGCTGTAGACACTAAAGGGAGCAAGTTAACTGTAACTGAGGCTTGGATTATGTCCAAGACATAGGTGCCTCCTCTTACAGGAAAATGTGGTGTTGCCTTATCACTGTTGGAACACTCATAACTGTAACTGGTATGCCCGAAACCTGTCTCTAAAAGGTTCTGCCTTTTCATGTTGCCCACGGGACAACTCAGGTATTGAAGATAAGTTGCAACCCAGCTTTAGAACTACAGTTACAGGAAGAATGCCATCTGTATTAGGACGAGGTCAATGACTGATAGGCAATAATGTTACACTAACCCTAAGATCTAAGGTTAATCTAAATTTAACTATTTTCAATAACACTGGATGGGAAGCTGCACATAGTTTTGACAATAGAGTGCAGTGGGTACCTACAGTGGCAGGAGATTGTTTGCATTGTAACGCTAATGATACTTATGAAATTAGTAAACATTGCACCTACTGGCTATCAAGTCAAGGGTAGATATGCTCTACCATGCCTGGAGCTCTGGAATGATGCAGTATGAAACACTCATCTGGTACCTGCATCTGCCAATGTATCTATGGTAATGAGACACAAGTATATGACAATGGATATGTATTTGTGTGTGGACCCACCTTCAGTAATATTCACCTTGAAGACAATGTAAATCTTGGACCTGGCAACATCTGCTGGTGTAAACGGATGAGCAGGTATATATTTTCCAGCAGCCAGGAGTGTGGCAGCATGGTGACCACCCAGAAAAAAATCAGTTCTCTGCTTCTCCTGAGTTTCTAGCACCTGGTAGAACCAATGCAGCCACAGAGACAGAGCTCCTGTTCAAGCATGTGACCACCTGGGTTTCCAGCTGTGGGATGTGTGAAGGAATATTCCTAGAGGTAAAAAGTGTTTACAAGCATACCTGTGGGAGGTGTGACCAGATTAATGAACTCTTCTGCTTGGTGGCCAAGCTTCAGGATGAAGTGAGCAGACTGAGGAGTATTTGAGAAGCTCAGAGGGAGATTGATCAATGGAGCCATACTCTGCCATCTATGATGCATACAAGACAACTCAGCATCACCACTATGGAGGCAGGTCCTGGATCTGCTTCATGCCAGGAGGAATCACAAGGTATCAAAAGGGATAAGGAGAGGTGGAAAAAGGTTACAGCACAGAGTGGTAAGAGAAACTCCTCATGACCCTCTAAGTTACCCTCTAAAATACCCTTTCAGAACAAGTATGAATCCCTGGGTACAGTAGATGAAACGCATAATGAGAAAGAGGAGGAACCTCCACAAGCAGTCTTGCCAAGATGAAAGAGACCAACCCCTCATAACAAAACCTGCATTAAGACCAGTGATAAGAAGAATCAGTGGCGAGTTATGGTCATTGGTGATTCCTTCCTGTGTGGAACGGAAGCACCTGTTTGCAGACCGGATCCTCTTTTCAGGGAAATTTGCTGCTTCTCTGAGGCCTGAATTATGTACGTCACAAGACTGAAGAGCCTATTCAGTCTTCATGCTACTTTCTATTCCTGCTCTTTCATGTAGGTACAAATGATGTCATGACAAAAAGTCTAAAGTCAATCAAAAGAGACTTCAGAGCCCTGGGAAGAATGCTAAAAAGTTTGGGAGCACAGGTGTTTTCCTCAAGCCTCCCAGTAATGGGGGGAGACTTCGGAAGAAACAGGTGAGCACAGGATATCGCTACCTGGCTCCAGGACTGGTGGCTCCACCAAAACTTTTGTTTTTATAACCATGTGTCCTGGTTTCAGCTGGGAGAGAGTTAATTTTATTCTTAGTAGCTGGTCCAGTGCTGTGTTTTGGATTTACTATGAGAATAATGTTAATAGCACACTGATGGTTTTGGTTGTTGCTAGGTAATGTTTATACTAAGTCAAGGAATTTTCTGTTTCTTGGGCCCTGCCAGCAAGAAGGCTAAAGGGCATGGGTGTGGATAACTGGCTAGCTGAAAAGGGTCACATAGACATAGTCCAGCTGGCTGGACAAAAATGCACATCGCTCTCAGCCTATCTGAAGTAAAGCAAAATACACTGTCTTTGGCTGTCCTTGTTACACAATAACAGGAAGATTTTGGTGGGAAAAGAATGTTGCAGGTGGGAACAGAAAACTACAGAAGAGAAACAAGGGGCGGGCTTGGTATTTAGGCAACTAACCAATAATGAGCTTAACTTTTGTAATATGTATGAGCTAATTATAAGAAGGCATAAAAGGTGACTGTAAGGGACAATAAACGAAGTCTGCTGATCACTCATATTGAGTGACTGTGTCTTCCCTCCGTCGCAACAAATGGCGCCCGAACAGGGACCCTAGAGAGGGCTGAACCTGCGAGCCACGGTTCGACGGAGATTCGGGTACCGGTGCTGAAAGCAGCGCAGGAGGCGGAAGGGCACAGTCCCCGCGCCCGGGAGCACCTACAGAGGGTCCCGCCGGCCACGCGTCGCCGAAGTCTCGCAAAGGCTGCAACAGCGCTGACGAAGGTATGGAGAGACAAGCGACGTACGATTCGCTCATATGCTTTTTAGAAAAGCGGAGCGTTCGGGACATAGATTGTAAAAAGGAATTCCTCGGGTTATTAGCGTATGGGATAGCATCCGGGACCCCCGCGGCAGCGGCGAGCGGCGGCGCGCGGCCCGGCAGGCCCCTTCCCGGCCGCGGTTTCTCTCCAAGGCGGCACCCCACCCCCTCCGATCGGCGCCATGGCGATGCAAGCGGCCAAGCGAGCTAACATCTGGCTGCCCCCAGAGGTCAATCGGATCCTTTATATTCGGAACCTGCCGTATAAAATCACAGCGGAGGAAATGTATGATATTTTTGGGAAATACGGACCTATTCGACAAATCAGAGTTGGAAACACTCCTGAAACAAGAGGAACAGCTTAAGCTTCTCAAGGAAAAATACGGAACTGATTACAAACCCACCAAAAAAAAAAAGTGCTTCAGATATCCCCTACAAGAAATGGGTTTCTGCCTTGAACTAGCAAACATCTCTGTGCTTAAAGAGAAGCCTTTTTGCCTTGATGGAGATAATTTATTCTGTATTCTGTATTTATGCTGTATTCTGAATGTGGAAATTGGTTGGGACTAGGAGGCTGGCTTAAAGGCATTTTGCAAACGGGATTATTATTTCTGATCATTATTGTAATAATAGTTTTTTGATCAAAACCAGCCAAAATTATTTGTAAGCATTAGGCATATCTGAAGAGAATGCCTTTATTTGAATCAGCAGTTAAGGTGTAGTTTAGTCTGAGGCTGTGGTTTTATCTGCTTCTGGTGAATTTTTGAAGTGATGAAATCAGAGATAGAAGGTATACTAAGAGTTATGAGGTAATAAGGTAATAATCTAAGTAAGGGTGCTGTATTTTATATCTACAAGTGCAATATGCTTTTATGTAGCAGAGAGAAACTTTAACAATAATGTTGCTTGAGCGAGATGTGCATGTGACAACTTGGGAAAAGGGATATCACAACTGGAGTGCAACAGTGTTTCTACGTCTGGCAGAGTGAAATCTTTCAAGACCTGAGTTTAGACAGTCTAAAATAAATTGTTAGTATTCAGAAAACCCATCTTAAGCCTCTTTTGCTTACATAGTGTTATGGAAGTCAACTGCTATTGTAGAGAATTAATGATTTTTTAATACATATTAACAAATACTACTATTTTAACTTGAGGCAGTTGAGTGAGAAATACTCACGTGTAGCATTTGAGGGAATGTCAGCATAAATCGCACTTACAGTAAGACTGCATTTTTAATTACTGTACTCGTTAAGATTCAATGATGCCATAAGGCTAAGGCCTTTTATCACAGATTGGTTCTGAACTAAAAGGTGTGTGCACATGTAGATATGCACATTTGTGTTATTTTCCTTAATTGGCTACAAAATAATATAATTAGGTCGGGGACTAGATCTTGGGAATTTGTCTATTATACTTCTGTTTGTTAAGGAACGTGCATAACACACAGCACCCATGTAGGCTTGGCTTGTGGCATAGTTGTCAAATTTAGTATAGACATTCAGACAGATAAGCAACGTACTCTTCTTGTGTGTATCACCTACAAGCCATTATGGCTTAGTGTGTAAATCTGTATGTAACTATTGAAAAATCCACTTATGAATGTATATAGCTTAGAACTAATTTTTCCCCTTTGTTAATTCTTTGATATCAATGAGGTATTCTTTAGAAAATGTATGGACTGGTTGGTTGCATAAGGGCAGTTGTTATTTGGACAGAAAATTGTTAATGGTCAGGGACTTTCCACTAAAATATTTGCAAATATTCCTAGTCAAACATCAGTTTGGTTTCTTTTTGGGTTTTGAGCTTGCATTAGTCCATGTTCAGAACTTTAAAATTACCTTTGAATTTTTTAAACTTTTTATATCACTGGAACAGAAAGAGCATCTAAATTAAAGCTTCAAGCTAACTTTATTTTTCAAGTATTTCAGGAATTATACTTCTGAACTGAGATTTTATAAGTTGGCTGTGTATTTTCCTGTGTTAAAACGCTGTTATTGAAAATGGTCAACCAAGCCTATGTCGCCCAAAATAAAAACGGGGGAATTGTGGATAACTGGCTAGCTGAAAAGGGTCACATAGACATAGTCCAGCTGGCTGGACAAAAATGCACATTGCTCTCAGCTTATCTGAAGTAAAGCAAAATACACTGTCTTTGGCTGTCCTTGTTACACAGTAACAGGAAGATTTTGGTGGGAAAAGAATGTTGCAGGTGGGAACAGAAAACTACAGAAGAGAAACAAGGGGCGGGCTTGGTATTTAGGCAACTAACCAATAATGAGCTTAACTTTTGTAATATGTATGAGCTAATTATAAGAAGGCATAAAAGGTGACTGTAAGGGACAATAAACGAAGTCTGCTGATCTCCCATATTGAGTGACTGTGTCTTCCCTCCGTCGCGACACATGGGTAATTTGGAGGGGACACAGTCAGGACAGGTGACCCAAGCTAACCAAAGTGGTATTCCATACCATATGACGTCATGCTGAGTATATAAACTGCAGGAAGAAGAAGGAAGGACTTTCAGCATTATGGCGTTTCTCTTCCCGTGTAACCATTATGCATGATGGAGCCCTGCTTTCCTGGAGATGGCTGAACACCTGCCTGCCAATGGAAAGTAGTGAATGAATTCCTTGTTTTGCTTTGCTTGCGTGTGCGGCTTTTGCTTTACTTATTAAATTGTTCTTATCTCAACCCTTGAGTTTTACATTCCTTTCTGATTCTCCTCCCCATCCCTCTAGGTGAGGGGACAGTGAGCGATCAGCTGTGTGGTACTTGGTTGCCAGCTAGGGTTAAACCATGACACCATGGAAGAGTCTTTGAGACTCAAGGTATGCTGCCACCTGACAAGACCCACCTGACTCAATGGGGGAAACAGGTCATTGAGTGTAAGCTGGTGGGACTGATCGAGAGAACTTTATTCTAGATTCAATGGGGGAAGGAGATCCCAACAGGATAGCAGTAGGTAAGCCAAGGGTTGGCATAACATCTTCTAAGGGTGGCAGTGCTAGTGGGAACATTTCCACTGCACCTAGGAGCACCAAGGGCTTAGGAGCATATCTCAAATGCTTGTACACCAATGAACACAGTATGAGAAACAAACAGGATGAACTAGAAGCATTGATCATTGTAATTAGTGAGACTTAGTGGAATGAGACCCATAATTGGAGAGCTGGGATGGAGGGCTACAAGCTGTTCAAGAGGGATAGACAGGGCAGGTGAGGTGTCACACTATACCTAAATGAGAGGTATTATTGTACAGCCTTTACAGTTAGGGATGATGTGGTTGAGAGCCTCTGGGTGAGGATTAGGGGGATGAAAAACAAAGGAGATGTCATAGTGTGTTGAGGCAATGTATTTGGAAGAAAAGGGACATGTGGCCTATCAAAAGTCACTCTTGCTTTAGCAGCTTGACATGATTAAAGGCTTTGCCTGCTCAGCAAGGCCGCAAGGTTGTGTGAGAAAGACACCAAGAATAAAGAAAACAGGATCTTTGGCAGTCGAGCAGGCAGAAAAACAGGAGCTGAGTTGGGAGCTGATAACTGCAGGAATGTCAACAATTTTAAAAATGGGACTAACCAACTGTATGCTTTTAACTGATTAGTGTCTGTATAGCAGTGTTTGAACAGTGTATGTAACCAATAGAATTAAGGTGTGGTGTGTGTACAGATAAGAAAATTGTATATAAGTTTGCAGAAACTTAAGTAAAGCGTCTTCAACTAGGATCATATTGAAGTTGTTGAGTCCATTATTTCACTCATGCAGTGTGTGCCTACTATCCATCTCCCAGCCAGATTGTTAGCACTGATGAGTTAGTCTATAGGCAATTAGGAGAAATGTCTAGATTGGCAGCCCTTGTCCTTCTGGGAGATTTCAACTTCCCAGGCATCAACTGGGAATACCATACTGCTGTGACAACCAGGTCTTGTAAATTCTTGAAGTTTGTAGTAGTTAACTTCCTGTCACAGGTACTCAGTGAGTCAACTAGGAAAGACGCCCTCCTAGACTTGTTGTTTGTGAACAGAGGAGTCATGGGAGATGTGATGGTAGGTGGCTGTCTTGGCAACAGTGATTATTTGTATTGGGTCTGGCTGAGTCCCATAGCAGCCCTCTTAGTGTTGTACTTCTATTGGTAGCTAGAACGTTGGTGATAACACAAAGGTGTTTTGGCTACTGCTGAGCAGTGCTTGCACAGCATCAAGACTGTTTCTCCAACATTCCCCCCCCCTCACCAATAGGCTGGGGGTGGGCAAGATCTTGGGAAGGGACATAGCCAGGACAACTGACCCAAAGTGACCAAAGGGATATTCCATACCATATGACCTCTGCTCAGATATAAAAGCTAAGAGAAAGGAGGAGGAAGGAGGGGCATTTTTAATTTACAACATTTGTCTTCCAGAGCAACTGCTATGCGTACTGAAGCCCTGCTTCCTGAGAAGTGGCCACACATTGCCTGCTGGTGGGAAGTAGAGAATAACATCTTTTTTTTCCTTTGCTTCTGTGCGCGTGCTCTTTCCTATTGATTCATTAAACTGCCTTTATTTTGACCTACAAGGTTTTTTCCATGTTATATTCTCCTCGCCTGTTCTGATGAGGAGAGGATTGATAGAGTGGATTGGTGGGCACCTGACATCCAACCAAGGTCAACCCACCACAGTCCTTTCTGGCGCCAAACGTGGGGCTCAAGACAACAGAAGTTTTCTATTAAGTGTGCTAAACCTATAGTAGTTATTAAGTGGCAAGCTCCTGTGCAGATCACAGAGTTTGTTGGCTGAACTGCTTATCTCTATTTTGTTAAGCTTGAGAACATATTAATGGAAATAATGACTATGTGCTTTTTCCTGGCATTGATGGCTTTGCTGTACTGGGGGAGCTATCTTGTGGAGAAGATGAGGGAATGCATCTCCCTCTCCCTGCCTGGGATTGATGTACATGCTTGTTTTATGCAGGCCCATAAGGTCCCTGCTCACCCTTATGTGAGCTCTTTAATACTGTTAATACTGTTGGCATATAATGGCTTTTGTGGAATTTGGTCTCATCCTGGTGTAAGAGGAGACATATTTTCAGTGAGGCAATACTGACGTGCCCTGAGGCGGGGTGCCCAACAGCTGGGATCCCTTGCTAGAAATTGGGAAACTGAGAGGGGAATTGGAAGAGAGGCAGAAATCTGAAGTCTCTGGAGGCGGCTCCTCTCAAGTGTGAGGGCAAGATATCCATTCAAGGAAGACCTTGTGAACTTCCAAGGTAAGTGGACTACCGCAGATGAAGGCATCCAGTACCTGAGAGAACTACCAGTACTGAAAGTCATCTACAATGATCTAGATGATGATGAGGCCTCCAAAGATCCAGAGGATGTCCTGTGCACATGGATCATGCAGAGGAAGGTGATTCAAAGTGTCCTAGAGTCATATTCTAACAGCTTGGCAGGGATGTATTGTCTGGATATGGATATACCAACTGTGGAGAAAGTGTCTTCTTGGCTCCAAAACTTTGAAGAAAATCTCTGTCCTCCCTTATCCCTATGGGCTAGCACCTTGACTGTCAGGGGCGCCCCAAGAAATCAGTCATCTCCTGCTCCAGTCAGAGGGAAAGGGAGCCCCAGTCACATGCCATGTGGTACACTGTGGTTCTGCCTGCATGACCAGGGGGAGGACATGAGCAGATAAGGCAGATCATTAGCTACTGTGTGTCTTTATAACTTTACCTCATATTTCACATGCAGTTAAATGATTGTAAATGGAGCAGCAGATTTTTTATCAATTTCTACACTATTTAGGTGTCTAGCCATTGGATCTGATAATTTCTACTGCTATTTGTTACGTGGAAGTGGTTGCTTTATGATCACTTTCTATGAATATGTATAAATTTGACTTAAATTACATACAATTAGCAGTTAATGAGATATTGTTTGTAAAATGCATGTGGAAATGGGCAGACTGATTTGCAAAGGTCTGAGAAAATGTAGCTAATTTTAAAAATATGGGAAATGGATTAATGGCTCCTTGAAAGAGTGGAGGAAAAAATGGAACAATTGTTTTCTACCATCACAAGCAAGAAGTTTAAGCTCCAGTAATGTAATTAGTTGTGAAGCTAATTCTTGTGAAGAAACTCTATTTTGGAGGAGAATTATATTCTGCAAAGAAGCAAAAATATACATAATTTTAGATTCTTTGTACAAATTATATGTTTTAGATATCAGAAGGACTATTTGAAATCACATCTTGTCCTAATAATTGTGATTCTTTATGTGTACAAACCAAAGAAAAGTCAATTTTGCCTTTATAATATGTACAAAGAACATTTTCATACTAAACGCAAAACTGTCATTCAGATACCTTCTAAAGATAGATAGCAAATCAATTGAACTTTGTGGGTCTCTGTTCCTTCTTCATGTCAGTAATGTCAATATTGTGGACTTTGCAAGATGGCTGAACACCTGCCTGCTGATGGGAAGTAGAGAATGAATTCCTTGTTTCGCTTTGCTTGCACGTGCGGCTTTTGCTTTACTTATTAAATTGTTCTTATCTCAACCCTTGAGTTTTACATTCCTTTCTGATTCTCCTCCCCATCCCTCTGGGTGAGGGGACAGTGAGCAAGCAGCTGCGTCTTACTTGATTGCCAGCCGGGGTTAAACCACGACAACCATGAATACATAGATATTATTCCCTTAGTCTATGGACCATCCCTCTAAAGTCCATTGAGTTCATTTCGTTCGTGATGTTGCGCTCCATCTGTTATAACAGTCTTTCAAGGCAGGAAAGATGGATCGAAGTGCTGGATTGTTGGATTTTGAAGCCAGTTCTGATTCTGTCAGAGCTGCACTGATCTGCTTTCACCAAAGTCGTTCTTCGTTGCTGTGACAGCTGAAAAGAAGTCAGGTTCAGATCTTCAAGTCCAAACTGGTAGAGATGTGGCACCCAGTGTAATAATAGGCATATAAAAGTGACAATATACAATATTATGTAACAATTAGCATCACACAATTCAATTCATTGGCTATTTTCACCCAAAATCAAATCTCCTTGAGGCACATGTCAAACTTCCCTGTTCTCCATCATTTCCTACCGAGTGCTCCCAGGCCCTTGAGCAAAAACAATCCCACAAATAGGTTTGCCTTTGCCTGAGGCAGGAATGATCCAGACTGTTTTCCCAAGCAAAATTTTTTATGTGTCCTACAGGAACTTTATCCTCTTCTACAGCACATAAAAGCTTTGACTGGGCAGGGCAACCTCGGGTAGCAGAGCCTCTGGTATTAACCAACCATGTAGCCTTTGCTAGATGTTTATCCCAGTGTTCAAAGGTCCCACCACCCATTGCTTTCAGTGCAGTCTTTAACAGTCCATTGTATCGTTTGATTTTTCTCAAAGGCTGGTGCATGATAGGGGATGTGATATACCCACTCAATGCCATGCCCCTTGGCCCAGGTGTCTATGAGCTTGTTTTGGAAATAAGTTCTGTTGTCTGACTCAGCTCTTTCTAGGGTACAGTGTCACCATAAGACTTGCTTTCAAGGCCCAGGATAGTGTTCCGGGCAGTGGCATGTGGCACAGGATATGTTTCCAACCATCCGGTGGTTGCTTCCACCATTGTAAGTACACGGCACTTGCATTGGCAGGTTTCTGGGAGTGTGATATAGTCAATCTGTCAGGCCTCCCCATATCTATATTTCAGCCATTGCCCTCCATACCACAGAGTCTTTAACTGCTTGGCTTCCTTAATTGCAGTGCATGTTTCACATTCATGGATTACCTGTGCAATAGTGTCCATGGTTAGGTCCACCCCTCGATCTCGGGCCCATCTATATGCTGCAACTGGTCCTTGATGACCTGAAGTGTCATGAGCCCACCGAGCTATGAATAAATCACCTTTATGTTGCCAATCCAAATCTACCTGAGCCACTTCAATCATGGCTGCTTGATCTACCTGCTGGTTGTTTAAATGTTCTTCAGTTGCCTGACTCTTGGGTACACGAGCACCTACATGACGTACCTTTACAACCAAGTTCTCCAACCGAGCAGCAATATCTTGCCATAATGCAGCAGCCCAGATGGGTTTACCTCTGCGTTGCCAATTACTTTGCCTCCATTGCTGTAACCACCCCCACAGGGCACTGGCCACCATCCATGAGTCAGTAGAGAGGTAAAGTATCGGCCACCTTTCTCGTTCAGCAACATCTAAAGCCAGCTGGATAGCTTTCGCCTCTGCAAACTGGCTCGATTCACCTTGTCCTTCAGCAGTTTATGTGACTTGTCCTAGTGGACTCCATACAGCTGCCTTCCACCTCCAATACTTTCCTACAATACGACAGGACCCATCAATAAACAAGGCATTTTGCTTATCATGTTCTGGCAGCTCATTATACAAAGGAGCTTCTTCAGCACATGTCACCTCTTCCTCTGGTGACATCCTAAAATCTTCACGTTCTGGCCAATCCATAATAATTTTGAAAATTCCTGGATGATTGGGATTTCCTATCCGAGCTCATTCTATAATCAGCACGACCCACTTACTCCATGTAGCATCAGTTGCATTATGTGTAGAAGAAACCCTCCCTTTAAACATCCAGCCCAGCACTGGCAACCGGGGTGCCAAGAGGAGCTGTGCTTCAGTACCAATCACTTCTGAAGCAGCTCAAACTCCTTCATAAGCTGCCAATACGTCTTTTTCAGTTGGAGTATAGCGGGCCTCAGATCCTCTGTATCCCAGACTCCAAAAGCCTAAGGGTCGACATTGAGACTCCCCTGGTGTTTTCTGCCAGAGAGTCGAGGCAGGACCATTCTCCCCAGCTGCGGTGTAGATCACATTCTTTACATCTTGCCCAATCCCGAATGGCTCAAGGCCTACTACTTGAACTCTCTCCCATTTAATTTGTTCAAAGGCTTGTTGTTGCTCAGGACCCCATTTAAAATCATTCTTCTTTTAGGTCACATGATAAAGAGGGTTTACAATCATACTGTAATTTGGAATGTACATTCTCCAAAAACTGATGACACCTAAGAAAGCCTGAGTTTCTTTCTTATTAGTTGGCGGAGACATCACTGTTATTTTGTTGATCACATCCATTGGGATTTCACAATGTCCATCTTGCCATTCTATTCCCCAAAACTGGATCTGCTGTGCAGGTCCCTTGACTTTACTCTGTTTTATGGCAAAACCAGCTTTCAGAAGGATTTGGATGATTTTCTCCCCTTTCTCAAAAACTTCTTCTGCTGTATCGCCCCATATGATGATGTCATCAATGTATTGCAGATGTTCTGGAGCTCCACCCTGTTCTAGTGCGGCCTGGATTAGTCCATGGCAGATGGTAAGGCTGTATTTCCACCACTGGGGCAGTCGATTCCAGGTGTATTGGATGCCCCTCCAAGTGAAGGCAAACTGTGGCCTGCACTCCGCAGCCAAAGGGATCGAGAAAAACATTTGCAATATCAATAGTGGCATACCACTTGGCTGCCTTTGATTCCAGTTCATATTGAAGTGCTAGCGTATCTGCTACGGCAGCACTCAATGGCGGCGTGACTTCATTCAGGCCATTTTTACCCAATGAAGAATACGCCCATGTAAGCCATGAGCATCCAGCTTCTCCAGGAGAATGCTGTGGGAGACAGTGTCAAAGGCTTTACTAAGGTCCAGGTAGATAGAATCCACAGCCTTTCCCTCATCCGTTAGGTGTGTCACTGTCCTGGTTTCAGCTGGGATGGAGTTAATTTTCTTCTTAGCAGCTAATACAGTGCTGTGTTTTGGCTATGATGTGAGAACAATGTTGATAACTGCACTGATGTTTTCAGTTGTTGCTGGGTAATGGTTATACTAAGTCAAGGACTTTTCAGTTTCTCAGGCCTTGCCAGGGAGAAGGCTGGAGTGGCACAAGAGACTGGGATGGGACACAGCCAGGTCAGCTGACCTGAACCAGCCAAAGAGGTATTCCATACCATGGGACATCATGCTTGGTATATAAACATGGAGGGTTAGCTGGGGGGGGATCGTTGCTCGGGGATTGGCTGAGCTTCGGTCAGTGGGTGGTGAGCAATTGTACTGTCCATCGCTTGGTTTTTTTCCCTTTTCCCTTTTCCTTTGTATTTTACCCTTTTTCCCTCCCTTTCCATCCTAATTGTAATTATTATTATTATTGTTTTTGTTATTGCTGTTGTTCTTATCTCTTTATTCTGTTTAAATTATTAAATTGTTCCTATCTCAACCCTCAAGTTTTACATTCCTTTCCAGTTCTCCTCCCCACACCTCTGGGTGGGGGGGAGTGGTCAAGTGGCTGTGTGGTGATTGGTTGCTGGCTGGGGTTAAACCACGACAGTCTATTTTTGGTGCCCAAAATGGGGCACGAAGGGTTGAGATAATGACAGGTCTAATCAGACTGTGTTAGATTAAATTATTTGCAGTATTCATTGTATTAAATTAATTATATTTGGCTACAATGCTGGCTTATCTGTCTTTTAATTTGCTGCCCATGATCTCAATGTTGAATCGTCTCGTTTGATTACAGTATGTGCTCCCTTTTGTGTTGTTTGTTTATTTTGGGACCTGAGGTAAAGCTATTATAGTGTTGTACTATATATTATTAATCTATAATATGATGGCCTCATTGGTTATGAAACTAATCTGGTCTGTGCACTCGGTGTTGTCGCCTCTGTGTGTCTGATGTCCCCTGCGGGTGAATGCCAACAACTGTACCTTTGGCTTTGTTTTCCCAGTGAATCAGCCTGTGGGTGGGGTCTACACCTCCCCCTTCCCCTCAGGGTCAATTAATGAAACATTTAGGAGTTTAGGAGGCTATGAGTATCTTTGGTCCAATGGCAGCTCCGTAGTGTCAGTTCTGAGCCTAGTGATAGGAATACTGAATTCGGTCTTCGTGTCCTGGATGTGGTGGAATTTTAAGCAACATACTGTAACTACTGCTCCAGCCCCTGTGGCAGCTGCTGCAGCCTCTCCAGCTGCTGCTCCACCCTCAGTGGCCGCTCCAGCTCCTGTGGCAGGCACTGTGGCCGCTGCAGCCCCTGCTCCAGCTCCTATGGCCCCTGCTCCAGCCACTGCTTCAGCCCCCTCAGCCGGCACTGCAGCTACTCTAGCCCCTGTGGCAGGCATTCCAGCTAGTTTGGCCATTGAAACGGGTGATGCAGAAGACTGACTGATGTCAGTGTTAGTGGCCCCTGTAGATAAAAGGAAATGGAAACAGAAAGCAACTTGTTTGGTAAAGGAGGATGAAGGAGCAGGCCCATCATGTGAACAAGATGAAGAAAGTGAACAAGAGGTAACCTCCTGATCCCTATCTCTGAGTGAACTGAGGGATATGTGGAAAGATTATGCCTGTCAAACAGGTGAACACATTATCACCTGGTGGCTTCGATGCTGGGATAGTGGGGCTAATAGTATAGAGTTGGAGGGTAGGGAAGCCAAGCAGCTGGGATCACTTGCTAGAGAAAGGAGCACAAATCATCAGCCTCCGGAAGCGACTTCTGTTAAGCGTGAAGGAAAGGTATCCCTATAAGGAGGATATTACATGTCGTCCAACCAAGTAGACTGCAATAGAGAAGGGTATTCAGTACTTGAGAGATTTAGCTGTGAAAGAGATGATCTATTATAACTTGGATGATCCACAGTCATCCATAGATCCTGATCAAGTCCCATGCACACGACTGATGTGGCGGAAATTGATACAGAGCACACCATCAGCATATGCCAACTCGTTGGCAGTAATGGGTTGGTCAGACACTGCACCACCAACAGTGGATGAAGCAGTTCATCACCTCCAAGAATATGAAGATAGTGCCTCTACCTCCCTCATGTCAGCTGTAGAGAAACCAGTCCAGCAGCTTAACAAGGATAGGTCCGACTCCACCAAAACAGACTTGCACCTCAGCTATCAACTGTAGATGCCCTTCTGTTTGGAGGGGAGAATATAGAAAATACACACCATGAGGTACTCTGTGGTTTTATCTGCAAGACCGCAGAGAGGACATGAGGAGGTGGGATAGAAAACCTACCTCATTTCTGGAGGCACGAGTGTGTGAACTATAAGGAAAAACAATCACAAATAGAGTCTTCCAGGAAGGCTGCTGCTCCACTTTCCAGAGGACAATTTTCCAGTCAGAGTGATAGGGCTGACTTTACTCTTGATCCTGTGAAAAGGTATTCTAACTCATTCTGGCAAGACATAAGTGAGCGAAATCACTCTATGCTACGTCTGTTTCGCACCGCTAGCCATCCTAGTGCAGAGTCCCTAGACCAGGATTAGAGGAAGCCTACCTCTAGCCAGGTGGAGGACAGGGATAACCAGGTTTATTAGACTGTGTGGATCTGATGGCCTGGCACATCAGACACTTGGGAATATAAAGCTCCAGTAGCTTATATACTGCCATCAAGCTATGAAGGGGTAGAGCCAATCAGTATTTCTGGAGTGACAGGGGGTTCGCAACAGCTAACTGTATTGGAAGCTGAAATAAGCTTGACTGGGAATGAGTGGCAAAAACATCCCATTGTGAGTGGCCCAGAAGCTCCATGAATCCTTGGCATAGACTATCTCAGAAGAGGGTATTTCAAGGATCTGAAAGGGTATTGGTGGGCTTTTGGTGTAGCAATTCTGGAAAGAGGAAATTAAGCAGCTGTCTACTTTGCCTTTTGGAAGACCCTTCTGTGGTGGAGTTACTGAAAGTTAAAGGACCACAGGTGCCGATTGCTGCAGGTGCACTGTTGTGGGAGCAATACTGTTGATTTGCTGACTACAGAGCCAAGGAGAGATCAGCAAGACCAGTTCACCCTTTAATAGCCCCATATGGCCTGTGTGAAAGTCTAATGGAGACTGACAGTGGACTGTCATGACCTGAATGAAGTCACGCCACCATTGTGTGCTGCCGTAGCAGATACGCTAGCACTTCAATATGAACTGGAATCAAAGGCAGCCAAGTGGTATGCCACTATTGATATTGCAAATGTTTTTCTCGATCCCTTTGGCTGCGGAGTGCAGGCCACAGTTTGCCTTCACTTGGAGGGGCATCCAATACACCTGGAATCGACTGCCCCAGTGGTGGAAATACAGCCTTACCATCTGCCATGGACTAATCCAGGCCGCACTAGAACAGGGTGGAGCTCCAGAACATCTGCAATACATTGATGACATCATCATATGGGGCGATACAGCAGAAGAAGTTTTTGAGAAAGGGGAGAAAATCATCCAAATCCTTCTGAAAGCTGGTTTTGCCATAAAACAGAGTAAAGTCAAGGGACCTGCACAGCAGATCCAGTTTTGGGGAATAGAATGGCAAGATGGACATTGTGAAATCCCAATGGATGTGATCAACAAAATAACAGTGATGTCTCCGCCAACTAATAAGAAAGAAACTCAGGCTTTCTTAGGTGTCATCAGTTTTTGGAGAATACACATTACAAATTACAGTATGATTGTAAGCCCTCTTTATCATGTGACCTAAAAGAAGAATGATTTTAAATGGGGTCCTGAGCAATGACAAGCCTTTGAACAAATTAAATGAGAGATAGTTCAAGTAGTAGGCCTTGAGCCATTCGGGATTGGGCAAGATGTAAAGAATGTGATCTACACCGCAGCTGGGGAGAATGGTCCTGCCTCGACTCTCTGGCAGAAAACACCAGGGGAGTCTCAATGTCGACCCTTAGGCTTTTGGAGTCTGGGATACAGAGGATCTGAGGCCCGCTATACTCCAACTGAAAAAGACGTATTGGCAGCTTATGAAGGAGTTTGAGCTGCTTCAGAAGTGATTGGTACTGAAGCACAGCTCCTCTTGGCACCCCGGTTGCCAGTGCTGGGCTGGATGTTTAAAGGGAGGGTTTCTTCTACACATAATGCAACTGATGCTACATGGAGTAAGTGGGTCGTGCTGATTATAGAATGAGCTCGGATAGGAAATCCCAATCATCCAGGAATTTTCAAAATTATTATGGATTGGCCAGAACGTGAAGATTTTAGGATGTCACCAGAGGAAGAGGTGACATGTGCTGAAGAAGCTCCTTTGTATAATGAGCTGCCAGAACATGATAAGCAAAATGCCTTGTTTATTGATGGGTCCTGTCGTATTGTAGGAAAGTATTGGAGGTGGAAGGCAGCTGTATGGAGTCCACTAGGACAAGTCACATAAACTGCTGAAGGACAAGGTGAATCGAGCCAGTTTGCAGAGGCGAAAGCTATCCAGCTGGCTTTAGATGTTGCTGAACGAGAAAGGTGGCCGATACTTTACCTCTCTACTGACTCATGGATGGTGGCCAGTGCCCTGTGGGGGTGGTTACAGCAATGGAGGCAAAGTAATTGGCAACGCAGAGGTAAACCCATCTGGGCTGCTGCATTATGGCAAGATATTGCTGCTCGGTTGGAGAACTTGGTTGTAAAGGTACGTCATGTAGGTGCTCGTGTACCCAAGAGTCAGGCAACTGAAGAACATTTAAACAACCAGCAGGTAGATCAAGCAGCCATGATTGAAGTGGCTCAGGTAGATTTGGATTGGCAACATAAAGGTGATTTATTCATAGCTCAGTGGGCCCATGACACTTCAGGTCATCAAGGACCAGTTGCAGCATATAGATGGGCCTGAGATAGAGGGGTGGACCTGTTATATATTTGTTAATAAGATTGACTTTATTTGATTTTTTATAAAATCATTTTATAAAATAGAAATATAGAAGGATAAGAAATACATTTTAATGAAACTTATAGTTATAGTAAAAAGCGGCTATAAAAAGCCCTCTGTACAGCCCCGTACCAAGGCCGGAGGAATTGGTCAGAATCACCTAGTAGGAATGTTTAGAACTTAGATAACAGACTTAAGATTTGAGATGACTGTTTATATGTAACCTAGGAGGATGTACTAAAATGTCAAAATGAGAATTTATGTGAACTGGGGAGAGTCGAGTGAAGCAACCCATAGTTGCCGGCCAAGAAACAGTTACCTTAAGTGGCAGGTAATTCGGGCAGGGGGAGATCGAGACCACCGACTCACATACCACCTACCCAAATCGTACCCCAGACCCATTTCCGGACCTTTCTAACCTTTATTGCGCAGAATCGGATATGGGAGGAGAGTATGTTAATGATTTATGGGAAATCTTACGATTATGCCATGGATATTTAATGAATATGTATGAATGAGTTCTATACAAGGTGTATGATTTTGAACCATGGTGTGCGTCGATCGTGAGGGGACTCACTCACGCACCCGGCCGTCCATAAAGAAATGTCTGCTTATCTACATCACATTGGTGTCGATAAGTTCTTCATTCCGAGATTTCGGTAACAGTTTTGGCGACCCAGATGGGACCTCGCTGAAGGAGACCGGAGGAGTCGGGGACCTGATCGGTTCCAGCCGGCACCGAGGATTTCTCGGGGATACCCATCGATCCCCGATCCGTAAGGCTCTTCGCGACGTTCCCTGGATTTTGGTAAGACACTTCTTCTTGTAATTGTAGTAAGTGGGTAGGAGTCCCACTATAATAAGTGTATGGTAAGGAGTGGGTTGGAGACCCACCAGTGGGTTTGAGTCTCACTGAGTAAGTCTGCCTGTCAGACGCGGTGAGAGCTGCGCAGGGTTGGACTATAAGGATCCTTGTGGAAGAGGAAGCCTAGGCGCCTGCCCGTAAGACATAAGCGAAAGCTATTGCAGGGTTGGACGAAAGTGGAAACAAGAGAACCTACATGCTCTAGTGTTCTCTAAGGTAGTGCCTCTAACAAGAAGTTAGGAGGGGTTTTTCTTCTGATACAGAATTGTTTATTGTGTCTGTGTATCGAGAAGAAAATTAAGAAGTGTATAATATTGTGTTTTATGTCTTTGTTTAAAGTAACAATTGTGGAAAAGTGTGAGTGTGGCTGTAAGGGTGAGACGTGCAATTAAGCACGAAAGCGAGTGTGGAGCGTGGATCCGCGGATCGGGGAGACAGAGTTGAATAATTGTGTATTGTACTGTGAGTGATTATACCATGGCATCTAAGTTAACTCGGTTGTTTAAAAGTAAAAGCATGCGTAATCTTGCTGTAAATGATAAAATCCCGAAAAATTCTCCATTGGGATGTTTATTGGCACATTGGGGAGATTTATATGAGGATTTGCCAAAAAGCCAGATGATTGAGTATTGTAATAATTGGTGGCCTCTGTATACATTGGAAAATCAGGAAAAGTGGCCCATAAATGGAACACTGAATTATAATACTATTCTGCAGTTAATGTTATACTGTAAAAGGGAAGGGAAATGGAGTGAAATGCCATATGTGGATTTGTTCTTTTACCTGAGACAGAGAAAAGACTGGCAGGATGAATGCAAGTTAACTGATGGAGATAATTTTGTGATGGCTGTAACTGCTGATAACAAGAAAGTAAAAAGGTGTTGCTCAACTTGTGAGATCGGGAAAGGTTGTTTAAAGAAAAAGATTGTCACTGAGAGTGATGATGGACCAGAATTAGATATATCCCCTCTTAGGAGAGAAAGGAATCAGGGTCGAGAATCTAGGGCACGAGAACAGGCGATTGAACCGGATAGCAGTGGAACAGGAGATGTGGAAGAGAGATTATCGGAGATTGTAATTCATACTCCTGTTTCACGGAGAACTCGGCAACAGACACAGACTATAGCTCCCCTGCGACAGGGAGTTGGTAGTGATGGACCGGTCTATGTGAAAGTACCTTTTACAGCTATGGATTTGATGACTTGGAAGCAGGCAGCAGGAAATTATAGAGAAGATCCTGAAAAAGTGGGCAAGGTGGCAGATACTATAACTAGAACACAGAATCCAGACTGGAATGATTTACAGGTGATCCTGGATAATGTGTTAGATGATACAGAGAAGCAAATGGTATTAAAAGCTGGTAAAGCTCAGGCAGAGTTGGATGTGATGAGTGGAATTACAGGTGGAACAATAGAACAGAATTTTCCATCTGGGGATCCGCAGTGGGATCCAAATAATGTAACACATAGAGAAAGACTGAGACGGTATCAGAAATGGGTTTTATATGGGATTAGACATGCCATGCCTAAATCTCTGAATTGGTCTAAATTATATGAAGTAAGACAAGATAAAAATGAATCTCCCTCAGCATTTTGGGAACGATTAAAGGAAGCTGCCAGAAAATATACTGATTTGAGAGTGGAAACAGAGGCAGCACAAATGCAACTGGCTTTGATTTTTATGGGGCAATCGGCACCAGATATAAGGAAAAAACTCCAGAAACTGGAGGGAGAGAATTCAAGGAGTTTGAATACAATGCTGGAAGTCGCATGGAGAGTATATAACAACAGAGAAAGAGAAGAAAGAAAATCAAGGAGAACAGATTTATTGGCAGTAATGACAGGAACGGTAGACAGAGGAAGGGGCAGAGGAAGAGGACGAGGATTTAATGGGAGGGGAGGTTGTATGCACTGTGGCCATCGGAAATTTAATACCCCCTTAGGAGTAAATCAGTGTGCTTTGTGTAGAGAGGAAGGACATTGGAAAAAGGATTGCCCTAGAAACAAGAGTGTTTCTCACGACCTTGCCAAGATAATGATTTTAGACGACTGAAGGGGACCGGAGGGGAACCCAGCTGAACCTCTGGTTAAAATTTAGCTGGGAGATAAAGAAGTTAAATTTTTAGTAGATACAGGAGCGACATTTTCGGTATTAAATACATGTAAAGGAAAAATAGGAACAAAACCAGCCAATATAATAGGAGCAACAGGGAAAGAAGAAAACCAGGCCATTCCTACAACACCTAGATTTGAAATTTGGAAATAAGATAATTACACATGAATTTTTGTATGTACCAGAATGTCCGATACCCTTGTTAGGAAGAGATTTGTTGTCTAAATTAAATGCACAAATTGTTTTTGATGAAGGAGAACTTTTCTTGAAAATACCCGAGTCAAAAACGGGAGAAATCTTGATGATACAAGAAAGAGTAAAGGAACAAGAAATTCCACCGGAGGTGGATTTGGCAGTGATCCCTACTGTATGGGAAACAGATATTCCTGGTAAATCGAAACTAGCAGAGCCTGTTAAAATAGATTTGAAGGAAGGCGCAGGAACAGTGAGAATTAAACAATATCCAATCAAACCGGAAGTGAGACAGGAATTGAAGAAATTGAGTGATAAATTTTTGGAGTATAACATTTTGGAAGAATGTGAATCTGAGTATAATACTCCTATTTTACCAGTCAGAAAACCCTCGGGTGAATATAGGCTGGTACAAGATTTGAGAGCAGTAAATCAACTAGTTAAGGACATTTATCCTGTAGTAGCAAACCCTTATACACTGTTAACAGCATTAAGGGACACTTATCAACGGTTTACAGTGCTTGATTTAAAAGATGCTTTCTTTTGTATACCTTTGGAAAAAGAAAGCAGAAAACTGTTTGCTTTTGAATGGGAAAATCCTCAAACCGGGCGAAAGATGCAGTTGACATGGACTAGATTACCCCAAGGATTTAAAAACAGTCCAACTATCTTTGGAAATCAATTAGCAAAGGAACTTGAAATGTGGAAACAGGATAAATCAAGAGCTGGGCATTTACTTTTACAATATGTGGATGACATATTGATTGCTACAGAAGAAAGACTTACCTGTATACAGGTGACTATCGACCTCTTGAATTTCCTGGGACTAAATGGATACAAAGTGTCCAGGAAGAAAGCCCAGACAGCCTGCCAGACTGTGATATATCTGGGCTTTGAGATTTCAAAAGGACAACGACAATTAGGAAAAGATCGCAAAGAAGCTATTTGTGGTATACCTGAGCCGAGAAATATTCATGAACTCAGAGCATTTTTGGGAATGACTGGGTGGTGTCGCCTTTGGATCATGAACTATGGGCTAATAGCTAAACCGCTGTACGAGGCCCAAAAGAACTCTCCCTTTGCATGGGGCCCACAACAGCAAAAGGCTTTTGTAGAGTTAAAACGTGCCTTAATGTCTGCACCTGCCTTGGGACTGCTGGATCTAACCAAAGATTTCCAGTTGTTTGTTCATGAAAGGCAACACCTTGCACTGGGCGTGTTAACCCAGAGGATAGGAAGCTGGAAACGACCAGTCGGATATTTCTCTAAACAACTGGACACAGTGAGTAGAGGGTGGCCAAACTGCCTTCGAGCAGTGGCAGCAACAGTGATGCTCATACAAGAAGCTCGGAAATTGACTTTGGGAAGAACAATAACAGTCTATGTCCCACACATGGTGATAACTGTCCTAGAACAGAAGGGGGGACACTGGCTGTCTCCCAGCCGAATGATGAAGTACCAGGTGGTATTGACTGAACAGGATGATGTGATTCTAAAGACAACTAACCTGGTAAATCCTGCAGTGTTTTTAAGTTCCATACAGGAAGAAGGACGACTGGAACATGATTGCTTGGCTGCCATCGAGTATGTTTATTCCAGTCGTGAAGATCTGAAGGATGTACCACTGGAGCGACCAGACTGGGAACTGTATAGTGATGGAAGCAGCTTCATGGAACAAGGAGTCCGATACGCCGGATATGCGGTAACAACAGAGACTACAGTTATAGAAGCAGGAGCATTGGCGAGTACCACATCAGCCCAAAAGGCGGAACTCATCGCTTTAATTCGAGCCTTAGAGATAAGCAAAGACAAGAAAGTAAATATCTGGACTGATTCAAAATATGCCTTTGGGGTAGTGCATGTCCATGGAGCTTTGTGGAAAGAGAGGGGGTTATTGTCCTCTCAAGGATCAAACATTAAGCATCAAACAGAAATTTTATGATTATTGCAAGCAGTTCAAAAGCCAGATCAAGTAGCAATCATGCACTGTAAGGCACACCAGATTGGGAATACAAAAATAATAGCTGGGAATAATTTAGCTGATAGAACAGCAAAAAAGGTAGCAAAGAAACAAGCATTGCAAATGGCAATAATTCCTTCTAAAACAGTAACCCTTCCTAGGGAAAACCCGAGATATTCAGAGGAAGATGACAAATTGAGTCCGTTATTAAATGCTAAGAAAAACTTAGCGGGATGGTGGGTAACTCCTAATGGACAGGTAGTAATTCCACCTCTTGTGATGAGAGAGAGAATTCAAACGAGACATCAGGAATGTCACTGGGGAGCAGAAGCCTTAGTAACATCTTTACGAAAACAAGTAATATCAGTTAAGATGTTGGGAATAGCTAAAATGGTAACTGCAAAGTGTGAAGTATGTTTGAAAAATAATCCAATGATTAAGAAAAAGGTTCAAATGGGTAGACTGAAATCTGGTGTAGAACCTGGAGATGATTGGCAAGTAGATTTTTCAGAGCTACCCAGACAAAATGGGTACCGGTACATCCTGGTAGGGGTTGATACTTTTACAGGATGGCCAGAAGCCCTTCCCTGTCGCACTACACAAGCAAAAGAAGTGGTGAAGTGGTTATTACAAGAAATAATTCCGAGATTTGGAGTTCCTATTGGAATTTCTTCTGACAGAGGTCCACACTTTGTTGCTGAAGTAGTCCAAAGTGTTAGCAAAGTATTGGGTATTAATTGTGACCTACATTTATCTTGGAGACCCCAATCTAGTGGGAAAGTGGAAAGGATGAATCAAACTTTGAAACCACAAATAAGTAAAATTTGTCAAGAAACCAGTCTAAAGTGGCCTCAGGCGCTTCCATTGGCATTATTACGTATCAGGGTACAGCCAAAGAGTGGAACCTCACTCAGTCCTTATGAATTATTATATGGAAAACCATATGAGTCTCCAGAACCAAATCCAAACGTACATGTAAAAGGAAAGCAGGATGTATATAACTATTTGCTTTCTCTAGGAAAAACTCCGGCTGCAATTCGGAGTGCAGTAATTTGGAATAGACCTTTATCCCTGGAAAATTCAGTGCATGATTTCCAACCAGGAGATTATGTCTATGTGAAGACCTGGACCTCTGAACCTTTACAGGAACGTTGGAAAGCACCTTTCCAAGTACTGTTAACCACTTTTACGGCTATCAAGATAGCAGAATCGGATGCTTGGATCCATTATACTCGAGTGAAGAAAGCACCTATTCCATGGAAGATTATCAACCGTGACCCAAACACTTTAAATTTGACTTTGAAAAATGTCTAATTTTTCATATCAGGTTATGATCGTTCTTTGGATTCCATTTGGGTTGGTAGTGTTGGCAGGATCATGGGCTGACTTGGTGGACAGGAATGAAAGACAAATAGAGACAGAACAAGTGATTGAAATTCCCAAACAAACGGCTGAGGAAAATTTGATGGTAGGATTGATTAAAGGATTTGCCAATTTACAAAATGTTATGCAGATCACTGCTTGTTTACCAATACCGAGGGCAGTAGGTGAATCTATTCCATGGGGAATCTTAACCATGAATCTGACCAAATTAGAATATGAAAATGAGACAATGGATTGTAAACAAGAACCTAGGGAAACTTGGGAATTGCAAAAGGTTAAAGTTGGGGAAGAATCACCAGTATATTCAACCATTTGGGAATGTAAAGGATGATTTGTAGCTAAACCGGGATTATATGGAGATTTAGGGAACAAGGGATGGTGTTACTAGCCTAAAATGGCTACAACAAACACCAGTGTATGGATAACCGAGACAAAATGTGAGAAAAAGAATCGAACCCTACAGGAAAAGGAAATAGTTTGGGATTCGGTTTGGTCTATGACCTTATATTCCCATTTTCAGTATATGGCAAAAACTCCTTGGTGTTTTACCTGGGATGGAAAAGTGTTTTCAGTATTACCCTGGGTCAATGATAGATCAACTTCATTGGGAGAAAAGGAGAATAAAATAGTGCCATGGTGGAAATGTGAAAAAGTGTATGATTGTAGCAATGCAGACTTAATAATTCAAAGAATCCCTCCTTTGGCTGCCGCTTTAAAATATGGTTGTTTTTGTCGAGGTCTTAAGAATACTCTCAATCTATCTAGCGCCTATATACCCAGAAGAGGAATTATGTTTAGTTGTAGAAAATCTACTATTCAAAGTCCAGGACATTTAATTTGGGCATTGAGTGATGGAACCTGGACAACTCATCTACCATTAGATGGTAAAGTGAAACAAATAACTTTAGGCGTGCCAACATTGTGTCCGATTTGGAAGAAATCACCGTTTAGAGGATCTCTAGAAAATTTAGAACTGAAACGAACAAAGAGATCTGAGACAAATGATGATACTTGGAATGAACCATCTACAGGAGTGAAAATTGGCTGGGCAATTGAATCACTTTTAAATCCTATAGCATCATATAGAAACAGAGCATGGCTTTATAAGTTAACTGGTCAAGTGGAAAAATTAGCAAACGTTACCAAAAAGGGGTTTAAGGAATTGAATATACAATTACAGGCGACCTCTAGAATGACTTTACAAAATAGAATGGCACTAGATATGCTCCTACTTAAAGAACATGGAGTATGTGGATATCTCAAAGATAAACTGGACCACTGTTGCATCCCCATTTCAAATGTCACACAAGATGTGGAACATGATTTGGATTTATTAGATAAAATTGAAAAAGAAACAGAATCAATTCAAGAAGATATGTCAGAAGACTGGTTAGGGAAAATTTTTAACAAATTAGGAAGGAACTTGAGCTCTTGGATACAATCCCTAATCAAAACTTTGTTTCTGTTACTGATTGTCTTTTTGATGATCATGTTGGTATATGCATGTTTGAAGAAGCAGTTTACCAATAGAATTGCAATCAATCGTATGATCATGAGAGAAGTACCAACCAGTCCACCAAGGTATAGCCCACCACCAAAATATGTTGAAACAAATGATATGTAAATAATGTGAAAGTATTGAAATAATGATTTTCAACACTTTCAAAGGGGGGAAATGTTATAGATTTGCTAATAAGTTAAGATTGATTGACTTTATTTGATTGATTATTTGATTTTATAAAATCAATCATGTAATAGAAATATAAGAGGATAAGAAAATATATTTTAATGAAACTTACAGTTATAGTAAAAAGCGGCTATAGAAAACCCTCTGTACAGCCCCGTACCAAGGCCGGAGGAATTGGTCAGAATCACCTAGTAGGAATGTTTAGAACTTAGATAACAGACTTAAGATTTGAGATGATTGTTTATATGTAACCTAGGAGGATGTATTGAAATGTCAGAATATGAGATGAATGGAAACCGGGGAGAGTCGACTGGAACAGCTTGTAGTTACCTGCCAAGAAACCGTGAACTTTAGTAAAAGGTAATTCCGGCAGGGGGAGATCGAGACCACAGACTCGTATACCACCTACCCAAATCGTACCCCAGACCCATTTCTAGACCTTTCTAAGCTTTACTGCGCAGAATCGCATATAGGAGGAGAATATGTTAATGATTTATGGGAAATATTATGATTATGCATGAATATTTAATGAATATGTATGAATAAGTTTTATATATGGTGTTTGATTTTGAGACCTGGTGTGCGTTGATAGTGAGAGGACTCGCTCACGCACCCGGCCGTCAATAAAGAAGTGTCTGCTTATCTACATCACATTGGTGTCGATAAGTTTTTCATTCTGAGATTTTGGTAACAGACCTAACCATGGACACTATTGCACAGGTAATCCATTAATGTGAAACATGCATCACAATTAAGCGAGCCAAGCAGTTAAAGACTCTGTGGTTTGGAGGGCTATGGCTGAAATATAGATATGGGGAGGCCTGACAGATTGACTATATCATACTCCCAGAAACCTGCCTGTGCAAGTGCCTTGTACTTACAATGGTGGAAGCAACCACTGGATGGCTGGAAACCTACCTTGTGCCCCATGCCACTGCCCAGAAACACTATCCTGGGTCTTGAAAGACAGGTCTTGTGGCGACATGGGACCCCAGAAAGAATTGAATCTGACAACAGAACTTATTTCTGAAACAGTCTCATAGACTTTTGGGCCAAAGAGCAACTGGATGGGTATATCACATTCCATATCATGTACCAGCCTCTGGGGAAAATTGAACGATATAACGGACTGTTAAAGACTACACTGAAAGCAATGAGTGAGGGGATTTTGAAACATTGGAATAAACATCTAGTAAAGGCTACCTGGTTGGTTAATACCAGAGGATCTGCTAGCTGAGTTGGTCCTGCCCAATCAAATGTTTTGCGTACTGTAGAGGGGGATAAAGTTCCTGTAGTGCACCTTAAAAATATGCTTGGGAAATCAGTCTGGATCATTCCTGCCTCAGGCAAAGGCAAATCCATTCATGGTCTTGCTTTTGCTCAAGGGCCTGTGAGCATTTGGTGGGTAATGCGGGAGGATGGGGAAGTTTGATGTGTGCCTCAAGGGGATTTGATTTTGGGTGAAAACAGCCATAAATTGAGTGACATTAATTGTAACGTAGTACTGTATGTTGTCTTTTGTGTTGATGGTAGAATTTGAACCAGAGCTCCAGAGAGACTGGATAATCTTGTGGCATCCATTTCTACCATCTTTAGATTTGAACCTTATTTCTCTTCAACTGCCACACCAACAAAGATTGGTGAAACTAGATCAGCACAGATGTAATAGCATTAGAGCTGGCTTAACATGGGACAATTCAGCACCTCATACTGTTCTCCTTGCCCAGAAAGACTGTTATAACAGATGGAGCCCAAACATCATGGACTAAATGAACTCAATGGTTTTTAGAGGGATGGTCCATAGACTAAGGGAATTATATCTGTGTATTTATATAAAGGACAGGAGAAGCGATGACAATATATTGGAAAATGTAGCATGACATAAATTGTATGGAATAAGGGGTGGATACTGTTATGGTTTTGGCTGGGATGGAGTTAACTTTCTTCTTAGTAGTTAATATGGTGCTGAGTTTTGGCTCTGATGTGAGAACAATGTTGATAACTGCACTGATGTTTTTAGTTGCTGCTTGGTAATGTTTATACTAAGTAAAAGGATTTTGTGGTTTCTTGGGCCTTGTCAGCCAGAGGGCTGGAGGGGCACAAGAGACTGGGAAGGGACACAGCCAGGTCAACTGACCTGAACCAGCCAAAGAGGTATTTCGTACCGTGGGATGTCATGCTTTGTATATAAACTTGGAGGGTTAGCAGCTGGGGGGGGATCGTTACTCGGGGCCTGGCTGGGCATCGGTCAGCGGGTGGTGAGCAGTTGGCCTGTGCATCACTTGTTTTCGTTTCTCCCTTTGGATTTTATCCTTTTCCTCACCTTTCCATTATAATTGTTGTTGTTATTACCTTTTTTAATTGTGCTTAAATTATTAAATTGTTCTTATCTCAACCCTTGAGTTTTACATTCCTTTCCAATTCTCCTCCCCACCCCTCCGTGTGTGTGTGTGGGGGGGTGAGCAAGTGGCTGCATGGTGCTTGGTTGCCAGCTGGGGTTAAACCACAACAGTATGCAATAAATGATCTCACTTCTTCAGTGACTTGGAGTCCATGCCTTCATATGCCACAAATACCTTTCCTGTAGTATGGTCACGTTTAGTTGCCATGGAGCTATTACAGCTAGTGTCTGTAATAAACTAACCAGAAATAATTTTCTCCACAAAGCAAGAGAAGAGTAGGGGTTTTTTTTTGCTTAAAGAGTATGTTATAATGAGCTACATTAGGATGAGACAGTGTATTGGGTCTGGCTGGGACAGAGTTAATTTTCCCCCTAGCAGTCCTTATAGTGCTGTGCTTTGTATTTGTAGCTTGAAAGGTGGTGATAACACACTAATGTTTTGGCTACTGCTTAGCAGTGCTTGAACAGCATCAAGGCTGTCTCTACAACCCCTCCCCTCCAAAGGCCAGTAGTCTAGGGGTGGGCAAGGGGTTGGAAGGGGACATAGCCAGGACAAGCTGACCCAAAGTGACCACATAATGTTGTGATCAGGATTAAAAGCTAAGAGAAAGGAGCAGGAGGAGGAGGCATTTGTTATTAAGGCATTTGTTTTCTAGAGCATGTACTGAGGACCTACTTCCTAGGAAGTGGCTGGAAATCACCTGCTGGTGGGAAGTAGAGAATAAAATATTTTTGTTTCCCTTTACTTTCACGTGCCCTTTGCTTTTCGTTATTAAACTGTCTTTATCTCAATCCGTGAGCATTTTTTTCCATCTTATTTTCTCACCCCTGTTCTGCTGAGGGGGGGTGTGAGAGAGCAGCTTGGTGGGCACCTGGCATCCAGCCAAGGTGAACCCACTACAGACTATTGGAGGAAAATATATTTTCCTAGGTCCTTGTTCCTGGACTGTTCAAACTCCTCAGATTTTGGCTAGCACAGCTCACGCTAAGGCCTGGTGTATGCTAGGAGCAGTGCCATTAAGTCAAAGCAAGAGCACCACCTAGACAGGACAGATGTCCAGAAAGAGCTAAAAGGCCATTATGCAGCTATTATCACCTGCAGCTGGCTGTCTCCTGCAGCCATCATCTTTGCATATTGATTGTCTGGCAGTTTTGTCAGAATCTGCTGACTTATGGAAATAATATAGACCAAACTTCCAATCTGGTAGGTATAAATACGTCAGCCTACCCAAAAATCTTTTGAAGCAGATCCAACAGCAGCTGGACTGATGAGGCTTTTGTGCTTCCTGGTGTGATACAAGGGACACCTGCACTGTGATGGAGGAGGAAGGATGAGCACTTTCACCGTTGGCTAGGTAACTATTTTGCTCATAGGTGCACAAGTTATGAGTGGTGAGTTGCAAGTTATGAATTAGAGAACTTGTGAGTTAGAAGCCTCATTAAGTGATGATTTAGTGAATTAATGTGTTAAGACTAGCCTGTACAAAGGAGATTGAGCCCTTTTTTCTTTTCTTTCCTAATGAGCTCATAAAGTTTAATTTACAGGGTACATTGTTCTGTAAATTTGAGATCTAAATGGACAGTGACAGTGAGTTAGTACATTTGTTAATGAACCAGGCATGTTTTCATGGTAATCCCTTCCCATATCATTAACATTTCTATCACAACAGAGACAGTGTCCCTGTGTAAGTCACTTAACAGTACAATGATGTGTGAAAACTCTGGTGATTGCAGGGCTGTCATTCCCCTTGATTCCCTGCTCCAACCCATATTCCATGATCTCCATCAAAAGGGTTCTATCCTTCAAATTGAAAACCGCTACCTCCCAATGCACCACCTAGTTCCACACATAACTTTCCTCTTAGCCTTTTATGTACAGATACCAATGTAAGAAATGGTCCAGCAATTCGTGTCAATAGAGGGTTTAAAAGGTAAACATTGGGACCTGGATCTAGGGAACAGGAGAACAAAGGAGTTTCAAAATGGCTGTTAACTATTGCACCAGACGCTACACAAGTCTCTGATATCCAGCCAAGAGATTACCAAATAAGGAAGAAAAGGAAACTGAAGGAGGACTGGAGGACAAAGCCTGGGAGGAAGACTGCAAGCCTTCAGCCCAAACGACCCCCAGAGGGACCACCGACAACTGATACACATGCGCCAGTGGAAGGGGTCGAATTCCGGAAACTAATTGTAATAACTGTTATAGTTTACCTGACCAATTAAATGACAGAGACTGGCCAATTAGAAAATTTGATTTATTAAAGCAAGCGACAAGTAAGCAAAACAGCGCTGGGCGGCCGGGGAGTATCCTGCTCCACCAACGGCGCACAAATTCAAGCAAGCTGAGCAGCTCTTTTTATCTTCACCGAGGTCGCTTCTGACATCTTCAGTACGCCCCCTCTTGTCAGACAGGACGTTCCCATGTTTGGTGTAGCAAGATAACATTGTGGACATGTCTCTTCTTGTTAAATAGGAAGTTCTTAAGAGCACCACAATGGGTTCATTCTTCTTGCTTAATTTGGTTGATCAGCAAATTACCTTTAGTTACTTATTACAATAATCTGCCTTTCTTAGAAGTAGTGATGAATATGTATTAGCCTAGGAACATAAGAACCAGCCGCCCGATGTAACACGTGTGTGTGTTAGAGGAGCCCTGACTCCCCGCGCACCCAGCGCTGTTTACTTGCCTTTTTTTAACCCCATAAATAAATCATATAAGCCTAAAAATTGACTCGGAATTTATAACAATTTGGTGACCCCGACGTGATCCTCTTGGGTCCCGAGACTGTGAACGGCTAAGGGAGGTGCCCCCACCCTGGTTTTGTTGTAGCCCTTACCGGGAGCAGTGCGGAGCCCAGCAGGATTACGAACATAAAAGGCAAGTAAAGAACAAAGAGCTCTCCCCTCCTCCGGTACCCGTAATTCTGCACGTGAAGATCCAAATGAAGATTTATTGTTTCATGAGTATACAGTTTGGTTGGGTGGATACAGTTGTGTGACTGTGTGTAAGGGTGTGACTGAGACGGAACTCAGTTCCGAAGCGAGTATGGAGGTCTTTTAACCGCGGTTCCGATATCCCACGAGGGACTTGGCCAGTGAAGGACCAAAGCGATTGTTCTGAGTGTTCGTGGGTGGGATAACACTCGCAAGACACCTTTAGATACAGGCACAGCCAGGAGTTAGGAGCTTTTTGTATAAAAGATTCCAGTAATGGGTCAGGGACAAAGTAGATCCTTAGACTCAGGAGGTTCAAGGAGGGGCCTCTGGTTTAAAAGGGGAGGAAAATTGCCAGACATTCCACTGGATAGTCCCTTAGGGCGAATGTTAAGATATTGGAATAGCTTAAGAAGCACTAAACATAAGGACAAGGCGAAAATGATTCAGTTTTGTATGGTTAAATGGCCAAAAGAACCCTTAAGACCCCATGTATTTTGGCTGATGTTCGGGTCCACGGAGGACTGGGTCTGTCAGGCTTTGAACATTTATGTTAATAGCAGAACACCCATGGATCCGGAAGAGAGCAAGTATGCTGCGGCCTGGTTGGGACTAACAGAAGCACCTGCCACTCTGATATTTAATTTAACTACAAAAAAGGAGGGTGAGGAAGATAAGGAGGAGTGGGAGCCCCTTGATAATTTACCCCCTCCATATAACCAACCCTCCCCAACTGCACCAACCCCTAGCCCATCCCCACCTGCCCGAAGGACAAGGAGTCAACAAAGGAACAGGGAAAGGGAACAGGAAGGGGCTGAGGATCAGAGGGGTTTATACCCGCTGCGGGAGACTCCCTTGGGAGGTAATCAGGGAGGAACAGGCTTTGTGACGGTGCCCCTCAATACGTCAGATGTGAGGAATTTTAAAAAGGAAATGGGTAATTTATTGAATGATCCTCTAGGGGTCCCAATTCCTGGGACCCAACACGTACGTGGGAGGAAATGCAGTCGATTTTGGGGATCCTCTTCACAACGGAAGAAAGGAGAATGATTAGGCAAGCGGGAATGAGAATATGGGAGAGGCAAAATCAAGCCGGACTGCCCGGAGATACAAAGTGGCCGAATGTGGACCCTAACTGGGACCATCAAATGGCGGCAGGACGACAGAAGATGAGGGATCTTAGAACTATAATAATTCAAGGTGTCAAGGAAGCGGTACTGAGGGGACAGAATATTAATAAAGCCTTCAATGAACACCAAAAGAAAGAGGAGTCCCCAACGGAATGGCTGGAAAGGTTAAGGAAAAGCCTCCAAATGTATTCTGGCCTGGATCCAGATTCACTGGGGGGGGGGGGCGCTATTGAAAACTCAGTTTGTGGCAAAATCATGGGAGGATATACGGAAAAAGAGAAACTGGATAACTGGCAAGAGAGGGGATTGGAGGAATTGTTGCGAGAGGCTCAAAAAGTCTTTGTGAGGCGTGATGAAGAAAGACAGAAAGCTAAAGCAAAAATTTTTGTGGCTGCTATCAGAGAAAGCCAGAAGGGAAAGGAAAAAGGAAAAGATAAGGGAGGTAGCTTAGACAACAGACCGAAAAAGAAGGACGGGAACTTCCCAGCTTGTTATTATTGTGGGATGAGAGGACACTTGCAGAGAAACTTTTGGAAGCAACAGAAAGATGAGAAAATGTTTAAGGAAGATTAGGGGTGTCAGGGGCTATACCTTCTGGGGACCCAAACATCTACAGACCCCTTGATAAAGTTATTAATAGGTCCCCACAAGAAAGAAGTTTTGTTTCTGGTAGATATGGGGGCCGAAAGATCGACTATCTGGAATATACCAGATGGACTCAAAAGGGGGAATAAGCAAATGTCTGTGGTAGGGGCAAAAGGGGAATCCTTCCCTGTGTCAATACTGGAAAACGTTGAGGTAGAATCTGAGACCTATGTGGGTCTTAATGATCTTTTACTTGTTCCAGAAGCAGAATATAACCTATTGGGGAGGGATTTGATTATCAAAATGGGCTTAAAGCTTAGAGGGGAAAATGGAAAAGTCCGGTTATATACATTAACAAAAGAAAATGAGGGAAATACAGATCCCCGGGTATGGTATAAGGAAGGGGAACTGGGAAAGATGGAAATGGAACCCCTAATGGTAGAAATAACAGAACCCCAGAAACCTATAAGAGTAAACCAGTATCCCATTCTGTTAGAAGGAAGGAAGGGATTAAAACCAGTCATAGATCGGCTATTACTAGGAGGGACTTTAGAGCCATGTATGTCCCCCCATAATACACCTATATTACCCGTAAAAAAGGCTGATGGGACATACCGATTAGTCCAAGATCTAAGAGCTGTGAATCAAAGAACGGTGACTAAATTCCCAGTAGTGGCAAATCCTTACACACTATTAAATCATTTGACCCCCCAACATACTTGGTATAGTGTAATAGACTTGAAGGATGCCTTCTGGCCATGTCCATTAGAAGAAAAATCCAGGGACTATTTTGCCTTTGAATGGGAAGATCCAGAAACAGGAAGGAGACAACAGTTGCGATGGACAGTATTACCACAGGGGTTTTTACCGAGTCTCCTAACCTGTTTGGACAAACTTTGGAAAAATTATTACAATCTTTTGAGACAGAGGGGGTGTCGCGACGGAGGGAAGACACAGTCACTCAATATGAGTGATCAGCAGACTTCCTTTATTGTCTCTTACAGTCACCTTTTATGCCTTCTTATAATTAGCTCATACATATTACAAAAGTTAAGCTCATTATTGGTTAGTTGCCTAAATACCAAGCCCGCCCCTTGTTTCTCTTCTGTAGTTTTCTGTTCCCACCTGCAACATTCTTTTCCCACCAAAATCTTCCTGTTACTGTGTAACAAGGACAGCCAAGGATAGTGTATTTTTGCTTTACTTCAGATAAGCTGAGAGCGATGTGCATTTTTGTCCAGCCATCTGGACTATGTCTATGTGACCCTTTTCAGCTAGCCAGTTATCCACAATTCCCCCGTTTTTATTTTGGGCGACATAGGCTTGGTTGACCATTTTCAATAACAGCGTTTTAACACAGGAAAATACACAGCCAACTTATAAAATCTCAGTTCAGAAGTATAATTCCTGAAATACTTGAAAAATAAAGTTAGCTTGAAGCTTTAATTTAGATGCTCTTTCTGTTCCAGTGATATAAAAAGTTTAAAAAATTCAAAGGTAATTTTAAAGTTCTGAACATGGACTAATGCAAGCTCAAAACCCAAAAAGAAACCAAACTGATGTTTGACTAGGAATATTTGTAAATATTTTAGTGGAAAATCCCTGACCATTAACAATTTTCTGTCCAAATAACAACTGCCCTTATGCAACCAATCAGTCCATACATTTTCTGAAGAATACCTCATTGATATCAAAGAATTAACAAAGGGGAAAAATTAGTTCTAAGCTATATACATTCATAAGTGGATTTTTCAATAGTTACATACAGATTTACACACTAAGCCATAATGGCTTGTAGGTGATACACACAAGAAGAGTACATTGCTTATCTGTCTGAATGTCTATGCTAAATTTGACAACTGTGCCACAAGCCAAGCCTACATGGATGCTGTATGTTATGCACGTTCCTTAACAAACAGAAGTATAATAGACAAATTCCCAAGACCTAGTCCCCAACCTAATTATATTATTTTGTGGCCAATTAAGGAAAATAACACAAATGTGCATATCTACATGTGCACACACCTTTTAGTTCAGAACCAATCTGTGATAAAAGGCCTTAGCCTTATGGCATCATCGAATCTTAACGAGTACAGTAATTAAAAATGCAGTCTTACTGTAAGTGCGATTTATGCTGACATTCCCTCAAATGCTACACGTGGGTATTTCTCACTCAACTGCCTCAAGTTAAAATAGTAGTATTTGTTAATATGTATTAAAAAATCATTAATTCTCTACAGTAGCAGTTGACTTCCATAACACTATGTAAGCAAAAGAGGCTTAAGATGGGTTTTCTGAATACTAACAATTTATTTTAGACTGTCTAAACTCAGGTCTTGAAAGATTTCACTCTGCCAGACGTAGAAACACTGTTGCACTCCAGTTGTGATATCCCTTTTCCCAAGTTGTCACATGCACATCTCGCTCAAGCAACATTATTGTTAAAGTTTCTCTCTGCTACATAAAAGCATATTGCACTTGTAGATATAAAATACAGCACCCTTACTTAGATTATTACCTTATTACCTCATAACTCTTAGTATACCTTCTATCTCTGATTTCATCACTTCAAAAATTCACCAGAAGCAGATAAAACCACAGCCTCAGACTAAACTACACCTTAACTGCTGATTCAAATAAAGGCATTCTCTTCAGATATGCCTAATGCTTACAAATAATTTTGGCTGGTTTTGATCAAAAAACTATTATTACAATAATGATCAGAAATAATAATCCCGTTTGCAAAATGCCTTTAAGCCAGCCTCCTAGTCCCAACCAATTTCCACATTCAGAATACAGCATAAATACAGAATACAGAATAAATTATCTCCATCAAGGCAAAAGGCTTCTCTTTAAGCACAGAGATGTTTGCTAGTTCAAGGCAGAAACCCATTTCTTGTAGGGGACATCTGAAGCACTTTTTTTTTTTTTTTTTTGAGTGAGTTGTAATCAATTCCGTATTTTTCCTTGAGAAGCTTAAGCTGTTCCTCTTGTTTCAGGAGTGTTTCCAACTCTGATTTGTCGAATAGGTCCGTATTTCCCAAAAATATCATACATTTCCTCCGCTGTGATTTTATACGGCAGGTTCCGAATATAAAGGATCCGATTGACCTCTGGGGGCAGCCGGATGTCAGCTCGCTTGGCCGCTTGCATCGCCATGGCGCCGATCGGAGCGGGGGGGGGGAGGGGGGTGCCGCCTTGGAGAGAAACAGCGGCCGGGAAGGGGCCTGCCGGGCCGCACGCCGCCGCTCGCCGCTGCCGCGGGGGTCCCGGATGCTATCCCATACGCTAATGACCCGGGTAATTCCTTTTTACAATCTATGTCCTGAACGCTCCGCTTTTCTAAAAAGCATATGAGCGAATCGTACGTCGCTTGTCTCTCCATACCTTCGTCAGCGCTGTTGCAGCCTTTGCGAGACTTCGGCGACGCGTGGCCGGCGGGACCCTCTGTAGGTGCTCCCGAGCGCGGGGACTGTGCCCTTCCGCCTCCTGCGCTGCTTTCAGGACCGGTACCCGAATCTCCGTCGAACCGTGGCTCGCAGGTTCAGCCCTCTCTAGGGTCCCTGTTCGGGCGCCATTTGTCGCGACGGAGGGAAGACACAGTCACTCAATATGAGTGATCAGCAGACTTCCTTTATTGTCCCTTACAGTCACCTTTTATGCCTTGTTATAATTAGCTCATACATATTACAAAAGTTAAGCTCATTATTGGTTAGTTGCCTAAATACCAAGCCCGCCCCTAGTTTCTCTTCTGTAGTTTTCTGTTCCCACCTGCAACATTCTTTTCCCACTGCGATCTTCCTGTTATTGTGTAACAAGGACAGCCAAAGACAGTGTATTTTTGCTTTACTTCAGATAAGCTGAGAGCGATGTGCATTTTTGTCCAGCCATCTGGACTATGTCTATGTGACCCTTTTCAGCTAGCCAGTTATCCACAAGGGGGAAGTGAAGTTACTACAATATGTGGAAGACCTACTAGTGGCAGGAAAAAACGGGGATGATATGCGGAAAACCACTGCTAAACTACTCAATTTTTTTGGAGAAAAGGGACTGAAGGTGTCAAGAAAATATAATACCGTGTTTTGGGTTTGTAGGGAGTATTGACTCTGACCAGGGGACACATTTCACATCTAAAGTGTTACGGGACTTAACTACAGCCCTGGACATTAAATGGGAATACCATACTCCCTGGCATCCACAAAGTTCAGGACAAGTTGAGAGAATGAACCAAATGATTAAACAACAATTGGCCAAATTAATGATTGAAACCCAACTGTCTTGGATAAGATGTTTGCCATTGGCATTATTGAACATTCGGACTATACCCCACAGTGAAACAGGTATCTCACCATATCAGATGTTATATGGGATGCCGTATTCCAAGGAATGCCATTGGACTATTCTTTGATAGAGAATTATGAGAGCCAGAAATATGTAATTATGATAGGGAAGCAATTACAACAACTGAGGGAAAAGGGAATTTTAGCACAAAACGCCCCGCTGGGGTTTGCTATTCATGAAATACAACCAGGAGACAAGGTCTTAATAAAAACCTGGAAGGAAGAATCATTAACTCCTCGATGGGAGGGACCGTACCTTGTTTTACTTACTACTGAAACAGCTGTGAGAACAGCAGAAAGAGGTTGGACCCATGCCTCCAGGGTAAAGGGGCCAATAAATACCAAAGCTTGGAGGGTTGAATCCACTCTTGGGGAATTGAAACTGAGGCTGAAGAGGGACTAATGCTCCAGCAACGTGGCTCTGCATGAATTAAAGGGCACCAGATAAAGAGGACAAGCCTAAAGGGAGGAAAGGGAGAAGGCAAGACTGGGGCAGGACCCTCCACTGCGGTGTGTATAGTCTACCAAGGGAGGCAACCCCTATGGGTATTGACTACCGAGTAAGAGGGCCTCGACTGAACTTCTCCCGCACTAAGGTTACGCTGTCCTGAGAAAATAATATGAAAATCCTTTAAAACTATATAAAATTATAATTAGTTTTCCAGGAGCTGGATCACCCCAAAAGGCTGAATGGTAACACAAGCCCAGATCAATCCTGAAGGCGGCCCAACCCCTTGATTGCAGATGTTTTCCATACCCTCAAGATTGGACGGCACAAGGGATAAGAAATGCTATACTTTCTGGTATTGTTTTTACAGGGACAACTGAGCCATGGGCATGAATGGGAAAATAACTTTTTCACTCTGGGGGAGGAGGTGGCCAAGGGCTTTAACCTTAGTAACTGCTGGGTTTGTGGAGGACCAGGGGGGGAACTGAAAGTTGGCCATGGGCAGCTGGCCCGGTTGAACCTAAGTGGTGGGTTAGTAATTTGAGTGAGGTTCATAATGGGACACAGTTTTGGAAAGAAGAAGGAGGCCCGTGGCAATTACACTCGTCAGATCGGGGCCTATACTGTGTAAAACGAACAGGAGCGGTAGCGGTAGGAAAAAACATTTGCAATTGGACTCTGTCTCCTGGGTATGATTGTATCAATCCTGGATGTAGACCTATAATGTGTTGTAATAATACTGTTATTTATATCTTGTATGATACCTTGCTTTATATTATTGATATGCTGAATAATAAATAGTACTCAATTTGTGATGACTCCGATAGAAAAGAAAGGTAATGTACCCATAATGATG
This sequence comes from Falco rusticolus, assembly GCF_015220075.1. Classification (NCBI taxonomy): domain Eukaryota; kingdom Metazoa; phylum Chordata; class Aves; order Falconiformes; family Falconidae; genus Falco; species Falco rusticolus. The sequence goes on from NC_051209.1 coordinate 4,284,088, forward strand.
CTTAAGAAATGGACCCCCCAAGAACCGAATGATGAAATCCAGTTGGTACTAGCAAAAGTTGAAGAAGAGACACAAATTGAAAATATTAAAAAGAAGATGCCGATTTAAGAAATGGTCCAGCAATTCGTGTCAATGGTCCAACAATTCGTGTCAATAGAGGGTTTAAAAGGTAAACATTGGGACCTGGATCTAGGGAACAGGAGAACAAAGGAGTTTCAAAATGGCTGTTAACTATTGCACCAGACGCTACACAAGTCTCTGACATCCAGCCAAGAGATTACCAAATAAGGAAGAAAAGGAAACTGAAGGAGGACTGGAGGACAAAGCCTGGGAGGAAGACTGCAAGCCTTCAGCCCAAACGACCCCCAGAGGGACCACTGAGAACTGATACACATGCGCCAGTGGAAGGGGTCGAATTCCGGAAACTAATTGTAATAACCCTGCCTTTCTTAGAAGTAGTGATGAATATGTATTAGCCTAGGAACATAAGAACCAGCCGCCTGATGTAACACGTGTGCAACACGTGTGCGTGTTAGAGGAGCCCTGACTCCCTGCGCACCCAGCACTGTTTACTTGCCTTTTTTTAACCCCATAAATAAATCATATAAAACTAAAAATTGACTTGGAATTTATAACACTGAAATATATACAAGCACAGACCCATATGCTTCCCAGGTCACCCAAACAACAATACAGATGGACTGTACAAACTGAAGTTCTAAATTTTTTCCTAGTACAGCTCTGATGACCACAGGGGCTGTCATTCCCTTAGGTTCCCCACTCCAACACATATTCTCTGATCTCAGTCAAGTTTTGCACTTCAAATTGGAATCCCACCCCCCTTGCTGTGCTACTGCGGTGATGTGCTTCCCCCTTAACTCTTTCTGCTTAAGCAATAGCCACCAGTGGTGGTCATGATGGCTGCATCTGTCTTAAGCTGGATTTTGGGGAGACAGATAACAACACAATAGCGAAGGACCATAAATCTTGCTCGACAATTGAGGTCTAGTTGAGCACACACTAACCAAAATACAGCTGATATGCAAATATGACTGTAAGTCAGTCATCTTACTCCATAAATAGTGGACAGCCCAGGGCCTGATGAACTCTCCTGCATGGCAGTGGGTTGCATGCCAGGATGTCCCCTTGAGTAGGGACACCTCTCAAGGTTAGTCCTCAAGGTTGATAGATTTCTTGCTGCAACAGATTCTCAATAAGTGATTAATAAGATGCTAAACTTTGAAATCTTAGCTATGTGATATGAAGGATTGATTGTGCACATATAATCCTTTAGGTATAAACCATTGACCAAGTTTGGGACTAAGTCTGGATCCAGCTGCACCTAAACTCCCCTCTGAGAAGGAATTTAGAATGCAAGGGGGGTCCTTTCTGAACCTCATGACATAACAGGAGGGTCTCCCCGACAGCTGTCTGACCCTATCCTCTATGCAGTAAATAATCGTGTACTTTATCATTGAATCTTGTTAAACGTTAAACCACTTTCGCATTTACTATCAAACTTTGTTAAATCAGTGTTTTATACCAATAAACAAACTGCTGCTTCTCTTATGAGTAAAGTGCATCACTCATTCTGCAACAGCTATTCAGTCCCATACATAACCTCCCCACAGCCCATAACATGCAGATACAGCTATAGATACATACAAGGATATAGATCTAGATACATATATCTCATGGATCATTAAATAATACAGATGGATTGTTAACTGTATAATTTCCATCCCCAAAGTAGCCACCAGCATATTAGTAGATTTAGTACCAGATTAGAGGCCAGTCCTCTCTCAGTCAGAAGTCCTGTGGCTACATGAGGACAGTGAGTGTAGACAGGTGTCTGCCGCTTTTTAAAATTACCTCTTCCCCCCCAACAAACCTCATTGCCTGCATGCCCCAGGGAGCTCACAACAGGGCATTTGACAGATCTTTTTAATCTTTTAGGACAATTGGATACAACCATAAAAGATTCTGGCTAGGCTCATCACAGGATGCCTTCTGTCCCCTGGGTAGTTTTAGCACCATTAAATAAGTATCAAATGAACCTGATCTGAATTGAGTACAGCTACAGGAAGGGATATTTCAGATGACAACCTCCCAGACACTCCTTTTCCTTCCAAGCCCCATGTCCTCCTGCCCCACCAGACAGATCCCTGTGCCTGCAGCAGAGGTCAAATATACTCATGGGGTGCCTGGGAGGCATGTCCTGACTCAGCTGATCCCACACACTGACCCTGCTCCAGAAAGGGGTCTACATGGGATTGCAATTTACAGCGGAGCTCCTGTCAGCCCCAGCCTGGCCCCCGTGGTGGCAACTAGCCCTGTCTGAACTGACTACAGCTATTTGAAAGGGTGTATGTGGAGAAGGTATTTCCGGTGAGAGCAGAGCTCACACCTCCCCCCTCTCCTGCTCCCACCAGCCCCTCTGCAGAAGTTCCATTGAGGGCATGGGAGCATATCCACAGGGTGTCCAGGCAGGATGTCCCAGCCCTGACAACCCTGTATCCCTGACCCTGTTCCAAAAACTGACAGCACCATGTCATGGTCAGATTTAGAGCAGGACCAGGGGCAGACCAGCCCAGCCAGCCCTGTAGGAACTAGAACCCTGTTAACCTGACTTTGTCAAGTTGGAAGTTCTGTAAGATGAGGATATCCTTTTGCAACTATTAAAATCTCTTTGTAACTTTATTGCTCAAGTTCCAGTGAGTGGCTCATAAGACCCTGGGCTTAGCTTTCCAGTCTCTACCTTCTTCATGGTCAGTTTGGTTTAGGTCACAATTTGTGGTGTGCTACATGTTTTTCAAAATAAACTGGTTCTACCCACCAGAGCCAATTTACACTCCAATCTTTACATAAAATAGATTATGTTCTCAGTCCATTCCCCCATTAAGACCGGGAATTTTCCACATGATATTCCAAAGGTCTGGTGAATACTTCTGACAGATAGGATATGTTTGCAAAAGGATCAATCCCCTCCCCACATAGGGAGCACTGTATCTGCCATTTGGGAATACTCACAGCCCTACCAAATCCTACTGACTATGCCAGGGATTAGAGGAAAATATATCCTGCCAGATCCAACAGCTCAAGAGAGGCAGAGCTGCTGCTGCTCTATGTCATCAGGTCCAACTGATGACAAACAGCTGAAGGAAGATTGTGAAATAATGCAAGGAACTGATAAGACTAACAGAATACAGACAGAGCACAGACACAGTGACCCTCAAGAGTCAATGTTGTGGAAGCAGGGTAAGGAAAACATTTGCAGATCCACTAATTGCTAAGACAAACTACCCAAAAGTAACCTATCTTAATTATAAAATAATTATAATAGTAAAAGTAACTCCCCTTGAAGCAGAAACTTTGAAAAGGTAGCCCCCAAACTCCTGGAGCGTGCATATTGTATATAATATTGTGTAAAGAGTTTTAGCTGATCATGTTGTACAATGACTAAATTCCCTGTTTATTGAACTGTATATAAACCTCCTAAACCCAGGAAAAGATGTGCTAGCTTTGTGGATTTGCCACCTAGCACCCATCTCTGCATAGATATGAAATAAATAAAAATCTTGTCTCTATGTGTTGATCAGCTTTTGCATACCAGACGAAGAACCCTCATTTTGGGACAATGTTTTGGTGACCCAGATGGGACAGCCATAAAACCTTGCCCAGATCATCTTGCTGTCCCTGTCAGTGGACTGGATCAGATGCATGCACCAACCTATTGATTGGGGTCTACTCTGGATTCTCTCCAAAGTTGGGGCAACGAGTGACTCAAAGGTGCAATGCCCAAATAGAGATATTTGCATTCAGGGAGAAAGGGGTGTGAATCCTTGGATTCATAACTGTAAAATGTAATTATAAATTTGATTGCTTCTGTGGAAGTTTAAGTCATATGTAGACACTCAGCAAGAGCGCCTTAATTGACCAATGTGGTCAGACCTGAGTGCGCACAAAGGAATTACTGACCAGGGGGTGGGGGGTGTCAGAGCCAGCAAATCTGTGTATTTGATTAAAATGGGATCAGGCCAATCCACAATTCCTCCCTGTAGACCTTTGGGGTCTATTTTGAAAAAATTGGAATAAGTTTGGGGGTAATCCAATGACTACAGATAAAATGAAGAGATATTGTAACCACTAGTGGCCAAATCATAAATTGGATGATGGTGAACAGTGGCCAGAAAATGGGTCTTTGCAATTTAATACTATATTACAATTGATGTTGTTTTGTCACTGATTGGGGAAGTGGAATGAAGTGCCTTATATCGATGCCTTTATGACTTTGTATAGAGAACTAGGTATTCAGAAAAAGTATAAATTGGGGGGAGATGTGTTGATGCTGTGTGTGCTGGAAAAGGAGGAGAGTGTAAGTGGAGACAACTGCAATAAGAATGGGACTGTATGTTATAGATGGAAGGAACTGGAGGATGTGCAATTGCTGGTGCCCATAGCCCCACCCCGATATGGTACAAATGCAGAAAAATCATCAGATACTTACAAAAAACAGATGGGTAATGAAAATTTTAGTCCTGTTTCCAGCAGGACAAGGGGTAAAGCCCTATCAGCTATTCAAGTACCTCTGAGACAAGCAGTGGTTGGTGGAGGGCCTACCAGTTTTTGTACATGTGCCATTTTCTACCTCTGATCTATTGAACTGGAAACAATGTCAGCTCTTATCAGGAAAACCCTGATGTGTGGTGTAAGAAGGCACGGACTCCAGTTGTGGTTCAACCAGAGACACTTTATTGTGCAGAGAAGGTCATATTTATATCTCTGAGACCAGATACAAATTCCAGCTGTATGGACCACCAGGCTCAGGGTGGAAACTGTTCATGCAGTTACATAGCTATATATCATTAAAAGCATGCAAACACCTTTTGGCTAGATAACCATGTATTTCTTTCTTACTTTCCTTCACAATACCCAGCTGTTCTCTCATCTCCTGACAGGTCAGACATTCTCCATCCTCCTCTCCCACACTGATGGAATGTACCAGCTTTTGGGAACTATAATGTTGACGCATAATCCGTATATGAGGTGAAACAGGGTCCTAAAGAAAGTCCGTCAGCATTTTATAAGAGGTTATGTGAGGCAGCCAAAAAGTGGATGGATTTAAATCCAAAGAAGCTAATCAGAAAATGTTTAACATGTTATTCATTGGACAATTGTTACAAGATAAAAGAAAAAAGTTGCAGAAGGTTGATGGGGAAGGAGGAATGTCTATCTCGCAGTTGATAGAGATAGCATATAAAGTGTATAACAACCAAGAGGAGAAAAAGGAACAATAAGAACAGAATAGGATGAAGTTGCAAGCATCTCTATTGACAGCAGCTATAACTGAGACTGCTACAGGTAACAGAGGAATAGGCAGAGGAAGAGGAGGAATAAAGAGGGGAGAAGGAAGAATAGGAACAGGGTCAGGAAGAAATCTGCAAGGTCAACCACCCTTGGAACTAAATCAATGTGCCATTTGTAAACAGGAAGGACAGTGGAAATATGAATGTCCCTACAGGGGAGGTAAGGGGGAGAAAAAAGAATCAATCAGGAAGCACTGACTTTATCATGTTGGAGGGTTCAGATAACAAACATTAAGGCATCCCCAGCTGATCCCCTGGTTCCAGTAAAGCTGGGGAATGAGACTATAGATTTTTTAATAGACAGCAGGGCCACCCACTCAGTTATAACTAGTTGCCAAGGGCCTCTCAGTAAAACTATGATCCCAGTTGTGGGGGTAACAGGAAAAAGAACTTTATGGCTGTTTTTACAGTCTATGGAATGCACGATTGGAAATATTAAATTAACTCCTGAGTTTCTATATATGCCAGAATGCCCCCTTCCTTTACTAGGACAAGACTTACTATGCAAATTGAGCACTCAAATAACTTTCTCTGAGAATTCCATACAGCTCCACATCCCACCCAATACAACTTGGAAAGCACAAATTTGCTTGCTGATGTATAAAACTTCAGAGGAGCTTGAAGACAACATCCTGGACATGATACTGAATGCGGTAATCCCTCTGGTATGGTCTTCTAAGAAATAAGGTAAAGCAAAAAATATAACCCCGATTAAAACAGAACTGAAACCAGGGGTAAGACCAGTAAGAGTAAATCAATACCCTATTAGATTGGAAACATGTAAAAGATTGGAGCCTGTGATACTTTTGTACAATATGGACTGTTTAGAGAATGTCAGTCCGAGTTCAATACACTGATCCTGCCTGTAAGGAAACCTCACTTTCAAGAATATCGACTATTACAGGATTTAAGAGTAATAAACCAAATAACAAATGATACACATTCCACTGTACCAAACCCTTACACCTTGCTGGTTTCAGTACCCAAACCCAATGCTTATTGTACCATGCTGGATCTGAAAGATGCTCTCTTTTGCATTCCAGTGGATGAGCAGAGTCAAACTTTTTTGCCTTTGAATGGGAAAACCCTTCTATGGGAAGAAAGACACAGTTGTGTTGGACTGGTCTTCCTCAAGGATTTTAAAACAGCCCTACTTTATTTGATTAAGCATTGGCCAAAGAATTAGAATGGGGCAAAGAGATAATAATGACATAACTCTTTTACAGTATGTGGATGTCATTTTGATCGGGGCTGACACAGAACAAATCTGCATGGAAGCAACAATAAATTTATTGAACTTTTGGGGATTAGCAGGATACTGAGTTTTGAAAAAGAAAGCTCAAAGGCAGAAATTGTTGCCCTTACAAGGGCTTTCAAAATTGGAAAAGGTCAAAGACTTAATATTTATACAGAGTCTAAATATTCCTTTGGGATTGTATGTGTTCATGGAGCTATTTGGAATGAATGAGGACTACTGAACTCTCAGGAAAATGGTATAAAGTATGGACAGGAGATCCTAAATCTACTCCAGGCAGTATTAGAACCAAAAGAAGTACCCATAATCTACTGCAGAGACCATCAGAAAAGACAGAGAGAAATAAATCAGGGTAATAGAAAGGCTAAGCTACAAAAAGGGTGGCTTTGCATGAACAAATAATTGGACCCCCAATATCTGACAGAAAAATTAACATGAAACCTCCTCAGCATTTGGAGAAGGAAAACCAATTGGCAGAAAAACTAAAATGCTCTAAGACAGGGGTCCTCAAACTACAGCCCGCGGGCCGGATAAGGCCCCCCCAGGGTCCTCAATCCAGCCCCCGGTATTTAAAGAACCCCCCCGCCCCCCCCTGCCGGGGGTTGGGGGGGAAACCAAACAGCTGCAGATGACTGCCTGCCACTTCATCCGTGTGCCGGCCCCCTGTTTAAAAAGCTTGAGGACCCCTGCTCTAAGAATACAGAAAAATAGTGGGTAACTGAACCAACAAGTCCTCACTACAGCCAAAATGATGGAAACTCTCCTCAAGAAGTTGCATGAAGAAACTCACATGGAAGCTGATGCTATGATAAGCAGCGCCAAGAGATATGCCATAGGGCCAAAAATGCAATCAAATGCAGACGCAATAGGAGACGCCAGATTTGCTGCGCAAATAACCCTAAGATCTAGAGGAAGCCACCAGCGGGTGAAGTAAAGAGGGGAATAACCCACAAAGAATACTGGCAAATAGATTTCTCTGAGTCACCAAAATGTGGACAATATAAATAACTACTTCTTCTAGTAGATACATTTTTGGATGGACAGAAGCTTTCTCTTGTCACAACAATTGGGCTAGGGAAGTGGTTAAAATCTTATTAAAAGAAATAATCCCTAGGCTTGGAATCCCTGAATGTTTATCCTCTGACAATAGAGTTAATTCTATTTCAGAAGTAGTCCAGGGAGTGTCAAGATTTCTCCAATTTAAATGGGATCTACATACCCCTTGGAAGCCTCAGTCTAGTGGAAAAGTAGAAAGGATGAATCAAACCCTTAAAAAACAACTTTCAAAGTTATGTCAGGAAACCAAACTTAAATGGGTAGATATCTTGCCAATTGCCTTAATGAGGGCCAGAATTACCCCCCGAATAAGGGAAGGAGTAAGCCCTTTTGAAGTATTGTATGGAAAACCATAACTAGTTAATGATATAGGGAATCAGAGTGACCAGATGCATATCAAGGGAGGGGAAATACTGCAGGATTATTTGATGTCTCTTTCTTGGGTATTGTCTTTTTACACAGGTACCTTAACCAATGAGCTCTGCTTCCTTTGGATTCCCCAGTACACAACTTCAAGCCCAGAGATCTAGTCTACATCCAGACCTGGAAAGATGAACCACTGAAGGAAAAGTGGAAAGGACCGCATCTAGTCCTCCTGACCACATATAGTGCATAAAAATAAAGGGAATCAACCCCTGGATCCATTACGCCTGAATAAAAGCAGCTCCCTCCAGGAAATCATGGATGCTAACACCCACAGCACCATTAAAACTAAAACTAAGACTTATGAAAAATTAGATTCTTAAATTGAAAAACCATTCATACTCATATGAATTAAGCTAGCACTTATGTTTTGACCACTTTTTTGCTGGTTTGGAGTTTGAAGAAGAGCAGTTTTCATTTACTGTGAATGAGATAAGAAAATAATGAGATGAATACAAGTAAATTTCAGAGAACATTGTTTTTTCAGGATCAAAACATCACAGCCTGAAGCATCGTGCTTAAAAACATAGGCCACAGTAAGACAAAATGACTGAGTGCATAGAAAGCAAAATTTTCATTTCAATTTGTTCATACCATCTGAGCCTGCACAAGTAGAAGATTTAGTTAACTGGATTGCTCAATTTCCTCAGTGCTAGGAAGAGGTTATGATTCCCTATTATCTTGACCTATCAAGTAATCTGATTTCTTTCAAGACACAGTCATATTTCTAATCCATTTGTCCTATCCCAGAGAATATGTGCAAGAGTTAACACAAAAATGGTTCAAGTCCATAATTTTGAAAAGTAATTTTATAAATGTTGATAGACTTTCTTAAAATATTTCATGAGAAAAAGTGAAGCAAGTAGCTACTACCAGAATGGAGTTTAGTGGTAAAAAAATATGGATTTCAAGGAATATAAGTGAGCATGCTTTGGACATTTCAGAGACAAAAGGAAGACTTTGTTTCCCAGTCCCATGGATAAAATTGACTGAAAACTGTCACAGTTAGCTCTGGAGTTCCCTCCTACTAGCAGTACGTACCAACTTCAGTTTTAATAGCAAAACATAAGACACATTATCTAATTTTCCAATGTGCATATAAACATATATACACATATATGCTTAATTCCAAAGTTCACTAGCTGCTGTCAGTTGCAGTGGAAAATCAGGAAGTACAGGTTCACTGTTAAAAGAAAGACAAACTATCGCTATCATGTGCAAAAAACCCTTGGTTTTTGCTTCAGTGATATTATCACCCATATTTATCATAGAATCATAGAATATCTCAAGTTGGAAGGAACCCATAAGGATCATAGAGTCCAACACCCTGCTCCTCACAGGACTATCTAAAACTAAACCATATGACTAGGAGCATCGTCCAGATGCTCCTTTAACAGGCTTGGTGCCATTACCCTGGGGAGCCTGTTCCAGTGACTGACCACCCTCTCAGTGAAGAACCTTTTCCTAATGTCCAAGCTGGACTTCCCCTGACACAGCTTCATTCCATTTCCTTGTGTCCTATCGCTGGTCACCAGAGAGAGATCAGCTCCTCCCCCTCTGCTTCCCCCCTTGAGGAAGTTGTAGACTGCAATGAGGTCACCCCTCAGCCTTCTCTTCTCCAAGCTCAACAAACCAAGTGACCTCAGCTGCTCATCATAAGTCTTGCCCTGAGACCTTTCACCATCTTAGTCGCCCTCCTCTGGACACACCCTAACAGTTTGATGTCCTCCTTATGGTGAGGTGCCCAAAACTTCACACAGTACTTGAGGTGGAGCCACATCAGTGCAGTGTAGATTGGGACAGTCACCTCCCTTGACCGCCTAGCTATGCTGTGCTTGATGCACCCCAGGACACAGTTGGTCCTTTTGGCTGCCAGGGCGCACTGTTGACTCATATTCAACTTGCCATCAACCCAGACACCCAGATCTCTTTCCATGGGGCTGCTCTCCAGCCTCTTGTCCCTCAATTTGTATGTATAACCACGATTGCCCCATCCCAGGTGGAGAATCTGGCACTTGCTCTTGTTAAATTTCATATAATTTGAGACTTCCCAGCTCTCTAGTCTATCCAGCTCTCCATATATACACCAGATTGTTAAAGGAGTAATTCAAAAGAAGTCATACTTGATTGTCATGGTTTAACCCCGGCTGGCAACCAAGCACCATGCAGCTGCTTGCTCACTCTCCCCACCCAGAGGGATGGGAAGGATGATTGGAAAGGAATGTAAAACTCAAGGGTTGAGATAAGAACAATTTAATAGGTAAAGCAAAAGCTGTGCATGCAAGCAAAGCAAAGCAAAGAATTCATTCACTACTTCCCATGGGCAGGCAGGTGTTCAGCCATCCCCAGGAAGGCCGTGCTCCATCACATGTAATGCTTACTCGGGAAGACAAACGCCATAATGCCGGATGTCCCCCCCTTCCTTTCTCTTCCCCCAGTTTATATACTCAGCATGATGTCATATGGTATGGAATACCTCTTTGGTTAGCTTGGGTCACCCATCCTGGTCGCATCCCCTCCCAATTTCCCATGTCACTCCAGCCCTCCGCTGGCAGTGCCCAAGGAACTGAAAAGTCCTTGATTTATTATAAACATCACCCAGCAATAACTAAAAAGATCAGTGTGCTATCAATATTTTTCTCACATCATAGCCAAAACCCAGCACTGTACTAACTACTAAGAAGAAAATTAACTCTATCCCAGCTGAAACCAGGGCATTGATTTTTTTTTTTTATTCATTATGCTGTAGCTTGTCTACCATAGTTTACGGTATTCTATCATATTAAGTTTACATGAAATATGCTCAGAGAAAGACCATATCAGTCAGGAGGAGAAAAAGAATTTGACTTGAAGGAACTGAGGTGCAGCTTCTTTCAGAGCCTGATTTACTAGTTTATCTAATGGTTTAAAAAGTCATCATATTAAGCTGTCAATCATAACATTCTATACCGCTGTATCTGTAGGAGAAATTAATAGTAGTGATAGGCACATTAGAAGAAGCCAAAGCACAGTTCTGTTACTACGTTAAAAAAAATCAGTGATGGCTTAGGAGTTGTGAAATACAGTTCAAATTTAGTTTCAATCATGATGAGCATCACTGTGTTGAGCAGACTATACTATACTAAGTTCATATTCATAGTTTGACTCATGAGTGACAGTGCAGAAAGAGGAGTATACTGCTATATGTGACACTTTCAATAGTCCTAAAATATAAATTTGCAGTTAAACATGGGATGAAATGTACATCTGGATGCAGACAAACATTTGTTTCCTGAAAAGGTCATATAAGCTGACTTTCCTTTCTTGTAGCCTGAAAGAAAGTTAGGAACACAAACAGCAGCAGGTGGGAGAGTAAAAGGAATTATATATGACATTTACCTTAGTCTCTTTGGAAAAAAAAAGGAATTCCAGCATAGCAGTCATCAATATGGTGCATTCTCCTCATCTTAGAGTTCCATGTTCATTTTATTGCCAAGTTACTGGTGGCAACATGGTTCAAAGACTATCATTAAAATTATAGAACATCTAAGAAGGTTCAGCTAGTTGTATCATTCAATTTTCTGGGCATTCTAATATCTCCTTTATCTCTCTTTAGGAAAAAAGGTATCAGGCAGCCATGGAAAAACCCATGGATACATCAGGTGTCACCAATGAAGTAGGGAGATTGATTTATTTATATTTTTTATTTAGATATGAGGAAACTACAGTATAAAATAAAAATAAATCCAGTTTCGTAGCACTGAGAATTTCTGTTCTGGTTTCTGCTGGGATAGAGTCAATTTTCTTCTTAGTAGCTGGTACAGTGCTCTGTTTTGGATTTAGTATGAGAATAATGTTGATAACACACTGATGTTTTTAGTTGTTGCTAAATAATCATTATACTAAGTCAAGGACTTTTGAGCTTCTCAGGCTCTGCCAGTGAGAAGGCTGGAGGGGCACAAGAAGTTGGGAGGGGACACAGACAGGACAGGTGACCCAAACTGGCCAAAGGGATATTCTGTACCATATGATGTTCATGCTCAGTATATAAACTGGAGGGAGTTGGTTGGCAGGGGGATCGCTGCTTGGGTACTGTCTGGGCATCAGTCAGCGGGTGGTGAGCAATTGTATTGTGCATCACTTGGGTGGTTGTTTTTTTTTTTGGGGGGGTGTTGTTGTTTTGTTTTCTCCTTGAGTTTTAGTTCTGTTTGTCTTTTTGTTATCGCCCTTTTCATTACAATTATTAGTATTAGTATTAATATTAGTATTAGTATTAGTATTAAATTTTACTTTATTTTAATAATTAAATTGTTCTTATCTCAGCCCACTTTTTACCTTTTTCCAATTCTCCTCTCCATGCCTGGGGGGGGGGATGGACACGGATGAGGCATAGTGAGTGAGAGAGCAGCTGTGTGGTACTTAGTTGCCAGCTGGAGTTAAACCATGACAACTTCTTTCAACATCTTTTTTCAGATGATATATAGTATTCTCAGTGGAGATGAGACTAGAAGACCACCAATTTGCTTTGTGGGCCCCTTGACTTCTTATATGAAATTTTATGAGTAATTATTAATATATAATTAAATGTCAGGCTTCATTCATCTTATTCTGTTTATCATTTTCCCCTTCATTTCAAGCTTTAGTTTGAGTGGTTCAAAAACCAAGGACTAGAGCTGTTTTATACACAAAAGATAGCATTATCATTTTAAAGCTCTTTTGATGTGGTACTTGCAAAGCTAGTCAGAAAGTGAAATCTACAATATCTTTTTCCTGAAGCTTTATTTGCAAAGCAAGCTGGGCATATATTCTACCCATTCGAGAAAAGAAGAATGAGAGGGAGAGAGCATGAAAGAAATTAGGACATTTAAAACAATCAGCATAAGCATCTTGAAGCAACTGCTGATTCACAGCAAACAGAACTATCCTGCTAATCAAATGAGCATGCTGAAAACAGTAAAGTTTTCTTGTGCCAGATTCTGATTTTAGTTATACCCAGGTAAATCACCAATATAGCCGGCACTAGAAGGTGACCCCTGTATTAAATTAATATCTAAGGAAGACTTCAGTAGGGTTCATATTGGTTGCCAGATTGAGAATGAGCATTCAAGCCACACTGCACAGGACTGTACAGAGGTCCCAGAGTGCAGTTCAGGCAAATGGATGCTTGCCCATGACAAAAAGGTGTTTGCAAAATTCCCCCACTGAACACTGAAGAATTATACTCACAGCCTGAAATATGGAAAATGTTTGTGTAATACAACAATATCATTAATTTCCTGTGTTCCTATGAAAGGAAGATTTAACAAACAAAGAGCAATAAAAGGTCAGAGCATACTCTGCTCCATGAGGGCAGTGGGCAAAGGGCTATGGCAAAGCAGAAAAATAACTTCCCTTCAGATGCTGCCTGTTGTTGACTTTCTGCCACAGGGCCATAATGCCTGGAATAGCCACTGTGATCTCTTCCCCACCTCAACTGCAGGGCATGTGAAAGGAGATTCATTCAGCAGTATATTTATTATTCATACTCTCATCTTTATAATTAGACATCAAAACACATAGTTTCATGAACACTGAAAGTAATGAAGTATCATTCCCAAAGGCTCTTTCCCACATAGCTTCCTGGGACACTAATAGGATCTTTCACCTCTGTCAAAAAGTCTGCTTTCAAGAACCTTATGGGACCTTAATATCTTGGATGCTTCAGCCTAGCTATCAAGCTTGGTTGAAATTGGCCAAGAAAGTTATTGCCCATCTAACTCTGATCTCACGAGCACAGGTAAAAGTAGCTATGAAGACAAACATCTCAGATTTCAAAGCAGGCTAGCAGTTATGAGTATGAACCTCAATGTCCTAACCAAATTATAGATACTACACAGGATCAGTGCCGCTCTTTCCTCATAATTTTTGTCACCCATGCTAGCTAGTACAGGTAGGCTTCTTCATGTTGCAGTAGTATGTTTGTAACATACATGTACCAACTCCCTCATTCTGGGGGAGATTATGATTTTACTTTTATGCCATTTTGTACTGGTATCCATTCCATCTGCTTTCACACTGGACATGATCTAGTTTTACTGAAATGAACAGCCCTCCCTTGAGTGAATAAACATATTCTACTGGTGAGACATGCAACTCAAATCATGGTTTACAACAATTTAAAGGTATATCCATTACAATCTCCACCCCTGGTCTCTCTGGAAAAGGTTATACAGTTTAACATTGCAATGAACTCCTTCCTTTGCTCCTAGTCTGTCTAGCAACAAGAGGTTCCTGCTATAAGTAGAGCCTTATCTATGAGCCACAGTCTCTTCAGGGCATAGACCTGCTGCAACATAGACTTATCAATAGCTGAAGTCACTTCAAGGTGCACCTATTCCAGCATGGCCTACTCCATGGGCCACAATGCCTTCAGAAATATATCTGCTCCAGCATGTCCTTACCCACAGCCACAGTCCCTTCAGGAGTGTACCTGCTCCAATATGGCCTTACCCCTGACTGCAATCCCTCCATGGGTATACCCGCTTTGTCTTGGGCTTATCCATGGCCACATGCTTTGAGGTGCTCCAGCATGACCTCATGCACAGCCACTGATGCTTTAAGGTATACCTGCTACAGCATGGACTTATCCACAGCCATAGATGCTTCAAGGTGTCCCTTCTCCAACATGGACTTGTCCTTGGGCCACAATTCCTTCAGAGGTATACCTGCTGCGGTACAGACAAAATCATAGCCATAGATGTTTCAGGGTGTCTTGCTCCCACATGGACTCATCCACAGGTCACAGTCCCTTTGACTCGAGTTCACACTGGAGTTCTAGTGATGCCCTGGCCAGCTTCAGAAGTGTTTAAGGCGTGCTACTCCCACAGAGGTGCTCCAGAGTGGAGGACTGCACCGAGGGACTGTGGGGAGCTTTCTGTGAACCCGCAAAACAGAGAATTGGGGTGGGGGGGGAGGAGGGGGGTCGCAACAGGAAGCATTGAGACCCTGACAAGCAGCAGCTCTGACTCAGTGTAGGTGAGGCCAGGAGTGAAGGCAGCCAAACCCCAGTGGAGTGCAAATGACCAGGAGCACAGGGAACAGAGTGGGCAAACAGGGCATGGTGATCTCTGGTTGCAGAAAAAAAAATGGCTATGGCCGCCTCAGACCTCCTCGGTCAGGAAGCCGAGTCGCAGTCTTCCCGGTTGTTTAGTCTCGGCGCTCCGTCTACAAAAGGCATAATTGTGCCCATAAAAAAATCTGTGACAGAGCTGTTACACCCGACACCATCTCCGGAGGGTGCCACCACAACGGGTGCTCCGCGCCTCCCTGAAAGCTACCGAGAGCTGCCCCCCCTGTTAGATGAGGACGAGGGTACTACGGCAGGTCCGAGTGCGCCTCTGAATGAGAACGCGGAGTCTGATAAAGAAAATGAACCCACCCCACCTGCACCTGCCCCGATCCCCCATCCCCGAACCAAACCCTCCGACCGGACCCTAAACCGCTTGCAGCAGCAATTGACTGAATGCCATCTGCCTACTGCCGGTCCTGATGTTCAGATCCTGACCCAGGAAAGCGTTATCTTCCACCCTGCCGCTCCCGACAGTCATTGGTCTGGGGTTGTAAGGGACGCTATATTGGAGGGAGAGTGGGAAGCTGCTTCTGCTGTTGCTTGTCCAGTGCGGACTACTGCTTTACCTGCTGGTTCAGTGGCCGCTGTGTGGAAACCTTTTGATTGGAAGTTTATGCAGCAGCTGCGACAAGCCGTTACACGATATGGATTACAATCTGAACCAGTCAAACACTTGTTGACTTATTTGTTTGACTCTGAAATCATGACACCCAGTGACTGTACTTCGCTAGCCAGATTGCTTCTTACACCAGCACAGTTCCCCGTGCCCCGCCAGCGTGCCGTGCCGCCGCAGCTCCCCCCACTCGCCCGCCCACCCACCGCCACAGATCCCCCCAGCTGCTGGCGAAAAGGGGAGTCCAGAGTTCGGTGTGGAGCTGCAGATTGCACCCCCACCGATGGTAAGACCGCGTAGAGTAAATCGCGGCAGGACTCTACGCTAAATTCCTCTCTGTGAGAGGAGGGGGGGGGGCACTAAGGAAGGCCGCGACGAGTAAATCGTGGCAGGGCTTCTCCGCGCTGATATCCTTTCTGTGAAAGGGGAGAGCTCTGAGAAGACCGCGATGGAATTAGACGCGGCAATTAAACTGTTAACTGGCATCCTCCTTAAGAGAGGGGAGGGTATTAAAGAGACAGAAGTGGAGACCTTAGTTCGCTGGGCACGAAAAAAGAATAAGATCCCCGAGCCTGCGTTATTGTTTAGTATTGCGGAATGGAGAGAAGTGGGAAATTGCCTCTGGGGTGGCAGTCGATAGTTAACACTCTGGAAATTATGAAAGCGGGAAAAAAAAAAAAGTAGTGGCGGCAGCTATAGAAGCCTTGGGTAGAAAAGTGGTAGAAAAGCCGGTGGAGCAGAAGGGTGATTCACCTAAGCCTTCTCTCTTGGCTATACTTTTCGGAGTTGGGCATACTTGTCCTATGAAGGGTATGTCCGCCCCTGCGTGTTCGACAGTGCCGGAGCTTTTAGATAAGACAGCGGACAAACCAAAAGTTCCTCCTCGTCCTGAAACATCATCGGACGGGTTTGAGGAAGAAGGCGGGGAGAAACCTTGTGATAACAATACAGAGAAATCCTTACAGGAGGAAATAGATAAATTAAGAAACCTTGTAAAGCGAGTTAAAATGAACCTGCCTACTACTTCAATACCTGTAGTTCCTCCAGTTAGCCCAACTACCCCACTGATGCAGAACTTGAGAAAAGATCCAATTCTACAGTGTTGGTCTGGTGTTATTCGTGATGCTATTTTGGAGGGAGAATGGCAGGTGACCAGCTCGTTAGCTTGTCCAGTACTGATTAATAATCTTGATGCACATAATTGGGACATGATTTATGGAAGATTAATGATCAGATTTTAGTGATGGGAGTGTTGCAACCTGCTTTTCCACCTTTTATGATGATCCCTCAGATTTGGCAAATTGTTGTGATAGACTTGAAAGACTGTTCCGTCTTTTTCACGATTCCCTTACACCCTGATGACACACAAAGTGACTCACTAATGATGATTTGCAACCATTCCGATCCTGGTTGCATGGCACCGAAGCCAACAGTCCTCAAACTTGTTCACCACGACAGTGGGATGCCCTGAAAGTTGTGTCCCGCAAGATTCAGACTGGCTGGTGTGGTCACCGAATGGCAAATCATCCGTTATCTTTTTTGGTTTGTAATGTTGCCACTTCACCTTTTGCCCTTATTTTGCAATGGCAAAAGAAAAAGGGGGGAAATATGGCGATCATTTTAGAGTGGTTGTTTTTGCCATTGCAACCCAGGCATCGTATTTTAAGTCGCCCTGAAGCAGTAGCGGCCTTGGTGAGAAAAGGAAGAGACAGGATTGTTGAAATTGATGGGACTGAACCGGCAGATATCAGTATTCCAGTCCGTGGTGATGATTATGAATGGCTCCTGAGACATTCAACAGCCATACAGGAAGCCTTGATGGGTTATACAGGTGTTGTACACAACAACCGGCCAAAAAGACCTCTCTGGAAGATGTTAGAACATTATCAGTGGATTGCGAGACCGTTACGCTCAAAAAGACCAGCTGAAGGGCCAACGGTGTTTACAGATGCAGGACAAAAGATGAAGAAGGCTGCGTGTGTTTGGCAATCCGATAATCAGTGGCAGAAACAAGTGATCACCGGTGAACCACGGGACAACCTTCAAACCTTAGAATTGAAAGCAGTTGTTGAAAGGGCAAACCGTACCCTGAAGGATTATCTTCAGAGACAGAAAGTATCGCAGGACATAGACGTAACTAAAGGGTTGACTAAGGTGTTCTTTACCTTAAACTATCTCTCCCTTACGGAGGATAGAGAGGGACCACCTGTTGTTATACATCACCAAACAGCACGAGGGAACCAAACAACTACAGTTCCTGGTTTGAATGTTCTGTATAAAAATATGGCTTCAGGCGTATGGGAAGGACCTAATCCCGTGTTATTTATCGGTAGAGGTTATTTTTTTATCTCCACAGATAAAGGACCTATATGGGTCCCTAGCAAGTTTGTGTGACCTGTATGTCAAGATCAGAAGACAGAAGAGAAGACTCAGAGCGAGCAGACGGAATAAACTGTCTATGTTGTAAGGGATGTAACTCATGGGTATTGTGCCAATGTATGCTATGTGGGGTAAAACGGTTCTGTAAGCCAAAGTTTAAATGTAAATGGTGTAAAGAGTGTATGTGTTTGATTAGTAACCGGGCATGAAACAAGAGAAAGCATACGACTAGTGTAATACCATGCTGATTGGAGACAGTATACATCATCAGAATCTGTGAAAGCACAGATTTGTGGGGTGGAATGAAAAAAAAAAAACCCAAAAAAAACCCAACAAAAAAAAAAAAGGTGGAAACTGTAGGACTAAACATGTTTAATTGGAGGTCTTGGTTTACGGTCTTGATGAATTTTTTACCCATTGACCAAGGTATTTTTTGACATCTTGCCTAGAACAAACATATGGGTGACATGGGCAAATATCACGGGGGTAACAGACTTTTGTTTAAGTTTGCAGCAAGCAGACAACCCCTTTAGAACTTGCTTAATTGGTATTCCCCTGCAAGAGAATGAAACAAATTTTGCTGGTTTTTTGAAATGTTAAAACAGTGGATCTGATTTCCAATCAGAATGGTACATGTATGAGTCCGAATGGGCAATTTGTTTGGCCTTCTATGCGTAATGCAGCGTGGCAGAAAACGGTTATTGAGAATTTGAATCAACCGTATCATTTGCCATTGCAGGAGTTAGACCTATTAGGTAGCATTACGCCCGTTAAGTACGTTAACGTGACTGCAATGGGAATGCCAGAATGCGAGGACACGGTACCACCACTTCAACCTCTAAATGGCACTGGAGTAATTTAGTTTGGTGAACCGTGGCGATTGTGGCTAGCACATCAAGGTGAATGGGAGTTTGATACAAGGTTTCAAAATTTAACTGGTTCACCTAATTGGGGTGAACTGAAAGCTGGAGGCTTACATGTAAATGTATCAGGGGGTTATCAGTTGCCAACGGGGGTCTTTTTGATATGTGGAGATAGAGCATGGCCAGGGATTCCTTTGAATCCTGTCGGTGGACCATGTTATTTAGGGCGTTTAACTTTCTTTGCTCCACGTATGAAAGACTTATTGAAAATGACTCCACAATCTCATAGATCACGGAGGGCACTGCGCACCTTTGATGAAACATGTAATGACCGAGTCGATCTGCAGCCTGTAACAACAAATTTCTTAGCCTCCATATTTATGCCAGGAGCAATGACTGCATTAAACGCTAAGAATATACGAAGGTTAGCGTGTTGGGGAGAGAAGCAATTTAATCTTACATCACAGATTTTAAGTTCGTTATTGCTTGACGTAGATAGTGTTAGGCATGCTACATTACAAAATAGAGCTGCAGTAGATTTTTTGTTATTAGCACATGGACTCGGTTGTGAGGATTTTGAAGGGATGTGTTGTGTGAACCTTTCCAATCATTCCATATCTATGCACAAGAAGTTGTCACAACTGCAGGGAAACATGAAGCATATTCTTCCTGATGATAATCCCTTTGATGAATGGTTGAGAGGATTGGGCATAACAGGTTGGTTAAAGACGTTATTGATGGAAGGAATACGCTTTGTTATAATCATTATTGTAATGCTTTTAGTTTTTAGCTGTGTTTTATCTTGTTTAAAGAGAGTAGTTTTTAACATAACCAATCAGGCCTGGCTTGTGCAAAAGAAAAAAGGGGGAGTAATGCGGAAGAATGGCTGCAGAAGCATGGCCTTAGAATCTCTGAAGATCTGCACAATCCAGGCCTGGTATTAGAATAGGCCTGTAATCAGAATTGTACTGAAGTTGCTGTGCTGAAGTTAACAAGAAAGGTAGCCTTGAGAGCTATTCTTGAATCCTGAGACCAAGTAATTATGTTGTGCCAACAGGCCGTGGCTGTAACAAGATACAGCTGCTGGGAAAGCAGGTGCAGGGCCAAGAAAGATAGGGACAGGTATTGGAAAATAGGGAGTAACAAACTACAAGGCTGAAGCACAGCAACACAATTAGCTACATGGATAGAATGCTTATTTTAGTCATGATAATTAGGGGTGTGAGAACCGCGCGTGCTTAGAGACTACTAACCAATTATATTTCTGCTTTACGAATATGCATGTTTATCGGTTCTATATAAGTAGTGTTAGAAACTAATAAAGTTGAGCAAGATGCATAACTCATATTGAGCGCCTTCTTGACTCCGGCGAACCCTTCTTCCAACACCAACCCGTAGGGAAATCTGCTGCCTCCCTGGGACTCAGGTAAGGGATGATACTAGAAAAATCCCTTGTCTGGTGTGGCCCTCTGATTACCACCCATTACTGGTTTTCCAAGTGGGCAATGATAAAGTCCAAATGACAAGAAGTCTGAGGGCAATCAAGAGAGACCTCAGGGCCTTGAGGCAACTGGTTGAGAGATCAGGAGCACAAGCAGTGTTTCCTTCTATCCTGCCAGTTTCAGGGAACAATGGGGGGTGTAATCAGAAGGTCACACAGATCAATACCTGGCTCTGGGCCTGCTTTCAACAACTAAACTTTGGGGTTTTTGATCATGGGTCATTTTACATGGCACCCGGCCTGATGGCAACAGATGGGGTTCACCTATCTCAAAGGAGGAAAAGGAACCTAGGTCAGGAGTAAGCAGAGCTCATCAAGAGAGCTTTAAACTACATTCAAAGGGGGAAGGGAATAAAACCAAGCTCGATAGAGATGAGCCTGGGGGCAGCATTGCAGGGTGGGAGGCAAGATCCATAGCACAGCTGAAGTGCATCTATGCCAATGCTCGAAGCATGGGAAATGAACAGGAGGAGCTGGAAGCCATCATGCAGCAGGAAAACTATGACATAATCGCTATCACAGAAACATGGTGGGATAACTCACATGAATGGAGTGCTGTAAAGGATGGTTACAAACTCTTCAGAAGGGATAGGCAAGGGAGGAGAGGTGGTGGGGTAGCTCTGTATGTCAGGGCGTGTTTTGACTGCCTATGATATAGGTTGAAACCAGACCAGTGGGCATGTATTATCTTGAGATGTTTAGAGTGGGCAATAAGGAAGGGCTAATCGTTAGCTAGCAGACGTTTTACACTTGAACAAAAGGTTAGATAATGGATGACATGTAAAGAACTCTAGTAAATAACAGAAACTAAACAACATTAGACTGCTAATGTATGCAAAGATAAGCAGGAACTTTAGGTAACTGCCCAAGAAGGTGAAAAGTACATCTTGAAGAGGTGTCAGAGGGAGGAGATTATGATAATGAATTTTTGGAAACCTTATGTATATGGATGACTTTGTATAATAAATATCCATTGGCTTGTTGAAACGGTGTGCAAGTTAGGAGGAGCGATCTCCCTTGCACCGGTGCCACAATAAACATACCTGCTTTATAACTCTCTTTGAGTTGTAGAGTTTGATTCCGCAAGTCAATTTGGCGACCCAGATGGGACTCTCTCTGCCCGATTGCGGCACCTGCTGAGGACAGGACTCCTTTGGGCGCCCCGAGATTTCCTGGGAGGACTCCCCTGACGAGCGAGGGGAAGCAAGCAGCCAACTCAATATGAGTGATAGAGCAAGCTTCAATTTATTACGGCGCGATTATGTCTTATATACAGTTCCAGTTAATTATGCCTACAAATCATCTGCTGATTGGCTAAGCTCTAAAGGGTTACACTTTCATACGTCCTCCTATTTGCGGTTTCTGCGGATAGCTAGCTACATATATTTTTTTTTCTCTCTTGTCTACGCGAATTCCTCAAAGTTATTTACAACATTAGGCACAAGGTCAGCATGACCTTATCTCTCTTCCCTTATTAACAAGCCTGGTAATTTTCCATTTTTAGCAAGCCTGGTAATTTTCCATTTCTAGCAAGTCTGGTAATTTCTCGCTGCGGCCTAGCTTGGTTCACTCCAGACTTATGTCAAAAGCTGTATCACACAGTCCTTCTATGGAACCGTGGCCGTTCTCTTTCATCCATTCTGCAACACTCCCCTACTCACCCAGATCACCGTGGGGACAGACAAGGACCATCATTTGCAGACCAGATATGTTGTAATTGGGTTGGGTATACCTGTAAGTCAGGAGGAGATGTCTTACGTGAGGTAAAGAGCACTGGTGCTCGCCCCTGGGTACAGTAATTTGGGTTCTCTCTTCACTGCAGTAGTGGGAAGGGGCCTCTCAAGGGGTAACTTAGGTTTTCTCCAGAGTGGTGTGTTTTGGCCATTTTTGTCATCTATTGTAAAACTTGGTACCATATATTGCATTCTGATTCATGGTAATGGGAAAATGACCTCTGGCAAACGGTTAATGGTTTACAATCTGTATAAGTGAACTTAACTATTGAACTAAGTCAATATTTTGGAACAAAGGGCCCTTTGTGTGAATAAGTGAGACATGCAATTGTGCACGAAGTGAGTGTGGAGTCCGGATCCATGGTTCTGTTATCCCATGAGGGAAACAGCTGGAGAGGGACGAAGTGAAAGAATAAGACTGGTGTGGGTGGTGAGTGACTGAGATGCAGCAGAGCTGTGAAGAGAGTGCTGAAACCTGTAACTTGTAACAGCTTTTATTATTTACTGTATTGTATAAAGTTGAAATGGGAGGAAGACAAAGTGATGGAATTGTAAAAAGCCCCCTGGGGTGTATCCTAGCCCATTGGAAAGAAATAGGGGGCATACCTGGAGGGTCCACGAGCAGAAAGACTCATAAAATACTGTAATCAGTGGTGGCCTCTTTATAAGCTGGAAGATGGAGAAAAATGGCCTTTTAATGGAACCCTTAACTATAATACCGTATTACAACTAATGCTGTTCCTAAGGAGGGTAGGGAAATAGGACAAGGTATCATATGCCAATATGTTTTTCACCCTCTGTAACCACAGAGTGGCAAAGGAGTTGTGGTCTAGTACTCCCTCAGGACCCTATGGTGTTGGCTTTGGAAAAAGAAAATAAGAGGGAGGGGAAAGGAAAGTTAAAAGGATGTTGTTCAGCATGTAGTTGTCACAGTCCACTCAGTGGACTCATGATGGTTTGTTTACTATGATCTCGAAGCACAAAAAATCAAGGCGACCACGCCAAGGGGTTATGCTTTGATCAAACAGCGCAACTTTATTGTTTGCTCGTAAAGCAGTGTGCGATAAATAGAGTGACATGAAGGGAAGAAAAACTAAAGTAAAAAATGAAAGGAAAGAGGATTATAGCTACCACTATGGGTCCAAGGCACCCCTATGGTCCCAGGTCCAGGCAGCGTCCCCCCAGTCCTTCCAATCGTCATGAACCTTGGTGAAGATCTTCAACGTTTGATTGCTAAGGAGCCAATTTTTATACCAAGCAACACACCTTGCTCCTCCTCTGGCCCATGGATTGTTGCCAGTCTCCACCTTCTCAAGCAAGGTTACCACACATGTCCAAAGAGGAGTGCCTGAGGCATGGTTTGCCTTAGAGGCAGGTAGCTTCATAACAGGAGGTGGTTTTTTTGTATTATAATGATATTATAATGAAGAAAGTTCACCTGAAGTTCAAGTTTTCTGGTTCATTGCTATGACAGTGGTTGTGATCCATCTTCTGGACAGTGGTTATGCGGCCTTATTGTAGTTGTTCTTTTCAGTCCCAGGTAGCAGGGAATGGCATAGTACTCCTCGTACCATGCAGTTCTCTTTCCCAGGGTCTTTGTGTCTTGGTGTCCATGAGGACCACATTCCATCTCCAGGTCTCTGTTGGCAATGTTGAGACAATATCGTTCTCTTTGGACCGACTCTTACAGTAGTATAGAACAAAGATCACTAGGCTTGAAAAAATGCATAAACCAGAAGTGTTGCCGGAACTTTACCGACCACCCATAACTAGTCAGGAAAAGGACAAAGATGATTCTGATGATCCTGAGAGCCCCCCTGATAGTCCAGTATCTTCCTGAATCCAGGTGAAAAAAGAGAAAATAGTAGTTCAGGCCCTTCTGAGGGAAGTGGTGGGGCTGGTGAGGGACCCAATTTTGATATAAGTCCCATTTTCTTCCTTTGATCTGGAAACCTGGGAAAATGTAGCAAAAAACCTACCGGAGTGATTCTGTAGGGGTAACTAAGCATTTTCAATTTCTGATAAAACAACATAATCCTGATTGGAGTGATATTCAATTACTACTAGATCACATGACGGAAACTGAAAAACAGCTGATATTGAAAATGGCCCAGGATCTGGCTAGTGACCAACTTAAAAGTACCGAGGAGGACATAAAAGATCACTTTCCCTTACAAGACCCACACTGGGACCCTAATAGAGGGGCTCACCTGAAGCTGTTAAATACATACAGGGAATGGGTCATAAGAGGAATGAAACGGGCCATTCCAAAAACAATTAATCGGTCAGCCCTATATGCTGTTCGACAAAGTCCAAAAGAAACTCCATCAGAATTTTTGGATAAATTATGGGACACTATGAGGCGACACACTCCTCTAGACTCGGGGTCAGAAGTAGGAATACAGCAGTTCATGTCTCTATGCATATGACAATCAGCAAGTGACATTTGGAGAAAGTTGCAGAAGATGAAACCAGCAGAAAGTAGGAATTTGGAAACCTAGTGAATTTGGAATTTGGAAATCTAGTAAGATGAGGCATGGAAGGTATTTAGCAATAGAGAAGAGGAGGATCGAAGGAAAGATAAACAAGCATCGGTAATGGCATTACAGGAGAATAAGGGACTTAGAAATACGGGACCTAGGAGGCCTTTGGGAAGGGATCAGTGTGCATGGTGTAAACAGAAGGGACATTGGAAGAATGAGTGCCCGAAAAAAAGGAGGGGCAGAAACAGAATACAGGCTCCTGTCAGGAAGGATTGATGAGAACCTGGGGAATCTACCCTAGCAGATCCACTGGTTATACTTAAGCTAGGGAAACAACAACAGGGAATAGAATTTTTGGTAGATACAAGAGTGACCTTTTTGGTTTTAAACCAAGCCTTAATGCCTGTAGGTGATGACTTTGTAACAGTTAAGGGTGGTGCTGGCCAGAGTGAAAAGGCATTCTTCTTAAACCCCCTAAAATATAAATTAGGAAAATAGATAGGGATACATAAATTTTTGTATATGCCTAGCTCACCAAAACCTTTCTTGGGGCGAGATCTATTAGAGCAATTGGAAACGAGAATTATATTTAGGAACAGCAAAATAGAACTGGAAGTAGGAAATGAACAGCTGATTGAAATCCTAAATTTGACCCTAATAAATGCCCCTGTGGAATGGGGAGTACCCCAGGAGATTAAGGGTCAGGTTTATCCAGGAGTATGGGCATCAGAAGTGCCCGGGAAAGCCAAAGCTGTACTCCCAATAATTGTTAAACTCAAAATGGGGGCACAGCCAGTAAAAGTCAAACAATATCCTCTGAAATTGGAAGATAGAAAAGGAATTCAACCAATAATAGAACGGTTTATTGAATTTGGGTTACTAGTTGAATGTAGGTCATAATGCAATATTCCCATTTTACCTATTAAAAAGCCAAATGGAAGCTATCAAATCGTACAAGATTTTAGGGCTATAAACAAAATAATGGAAGATTTATACCCAGTAGTGGCAAATCCGTATACCTTACTAACCAAATTAGTACCTGAATTGGCTTGGTTTACTGTATTGGACCTAAAGGATGCATTTTTTTGTCTGCCCTTGAGCCCAGAAAGCCATTTATTATTTGCTTTTGAATGGGAAAACCCAGATACCGGAAGAAGGGCACAACTCATTTGAACAGTGTTACCTCAAGGATTTAAAAACAGCCCTACTTTATTTGGGAGCCAACTGGCAAAGGACTTAGAGCAATGGAAACACCCTCAGGGAGCTGGAGTGGTGTTACAATATGTAGCTGATTTGTTAATAGCCACTGAAACGGAAGAAAAGTGTATACAATGGACAGTTAGCTTGTTGAATTTTCTTGGACTAAATGGCTATCGAGTCTCTCCACAGAAGGTACAAGTGGCTCAGCAACAAGTAACTTACCTAGGATACGAACTCACCAGTGGGTAACGCACCCTCAGAACTGCCTGGAAAGAATCTATCTGTCAAACCCCCAGGCCACAAATAACTAAGGAACTTTGCACGTTCCTAGGTATGATGGGATGGTGTTGTCTATGGATCTACAATTATGGACTACTGGTAAGACCACTTTATGAATTATTAAAGACAAACCAGAAAAACCTCATTTGGAATGGGGAAGCTAAAGTGGCATTTCAAAAACTGAAACAGGAGTTGATGAGAGCCCCCACCTTAGGCCTGCCAGACACTACCAAACCCTTTTGGCTATTTTCCCATGAAAAACAGGGAATAGCCCTAGGTATCCTCGCTCAAAAACTGGGACCATATAGGAAAGCAGTGGCATACTTCTCCAAACAATTAGACGGAGTAAATAAAGGATGGCCCAGTTGTTTGAGAGCAGTGGCGTTTAACATACAAGAAGCATGAAAGTTCACTCTGGGCCAGAAGATTACTGGTGTCACATACAGTGTCTGCTGTACTAGAAGCAAAGAGAGGCCGTTGGCTCTCACCACAGAGATTCCTTAAATATCAAGCTAACCTGGTGGAACAAGATGATGTTGAAATAATGGTTACTAACATTGTCAATCCAGCGTCATTCCTTACACGATGGACAGGCACTAGTACCAGCTCCTCTCCAGGGGCTTGATAGGGTATGACTTTTTGTCAATCCTCCTATACATTAATACATTACTGGCTCTTAACTGTTCCCTGTTACTACTTAATTCTACAGGAGTAATTACAATGAAATTCCCACAGCAACTTAGCTTAGGCTTCGTCAAGTTCTTCTGATGGTTAGTTTAGTTCTTCCTGGTTCAGATGTTATTTTCCACTCCTTCACTGGACCTTTTACTCGAGAAACGTGTCCTTTCTTTCTCGGCAGTTCTTACAGCTGTTTCTGTAGTTAATAAAACAAGAAAAGGTCCTTCCCAGAGGGGAGATAGGTGTTCTTCTTTCCATGTTTTTATCAAAACCTGATCTACCGGTTTCAACTGATGTACTGCAAAACCTAAAGGTGGTGTTTGATCCATCATCCCAATTTCTCTCAGCTCTTTTAATCTCTTTCCAATGGCAATGATATATTTTTGGATACTACGATCCTCAACTACATTGTTCCCTAGAGGCATCCCTTGAGAATAAGGCATGCCATATAACATTTCATATGGCGATAATCCAGTCTCACTGTGTGGTGTAGTTCTTATGTTTAAAAGTGCCAATGGTAAACATTTCGTCCAGGGCATTTGTGTCTCAATCATTAACTTAGCTAATTGTTGTTTTATTGTTTGATTCATTCTTTCTGCTTTCCCCGAGCTTTGTGGGTGCCATGGAGTGTGATATTCCCACTGAATACCTAATGATTGACATAATAATTTTATTATCTTGGAAGTAAAGTGTGTGCCCTGATCAGAATCAACGTACTGGATTATCCCATATCTAGGTATCAAATGTAAAATTTTTACCACCGTTTGTGCCATAGCTCGTGCTACAGAATAAGCTTCTACCCATTGCGTTAAATGATCTACTATTACCAACAAATATTTTATCCTCCCTACCTTGGGTAATTCAGTGAAATCAACTTGTACTTTCTCGAAAGGTCTGTAAGCTGTTTTTCTCCCCCCCATGGCTACTTGTTGAAACACTTTCTTATTTATCTTCTGACAAGTTAAGCAACCCTGTGTGATTTGCTTTGCTATTTCAAAAATCCCAATGCAGCCAAATTGTTTAAGGAAATGATCACTTAACGCCTTTGTACCCCAATGTGTTGTGCATGCAAACGTTCCAATATTTGCCTAGCATAGGCTTTTGGCAACATCTCTCGCCCATCGGGCAGCGTCCATTTTCCTCGTTCTAACTTAGCTCCTTTTCACTCCAATTTTGTTTGTTCCTCAGGGGTAAACTTTTCTTCTTCCTCTCGTCTTTCTTCCTCCTGTACTACATTAATTTTAACAACCTGAGTCCTCAAGGCTGCTTCCTGGGCTTCTTTATCTGCTAAATTATTTCCTCTGGTTTGGTAATCTAATCCCTTTTGGTGTCCTCTCACATGTACCACTGCTATCTCCCTTGGTTCTCTTAATGCCCTTAAAATTCTTACTATTAATTCCTGATGTATAAGATTCCTCCCTTGAGTATTAATTAAACCTCTTTCTTCCCAAATTTTTCCAAAAGTGTGGACCACCCCATATGCATATTTAGAATCTGTAAATATAGTCCCACTTTTCCCCTTTAATAATTCCAGGGCCCTACACAGGGCATACAGCTCACAAGCCTGAGCTGACCATGATGGACTCAAAGGTCCTGATTCCACAGGTTCTAGGTCCTTATTAATTATTGCATATCCTGATTTTCTTTTCCCTTCCACTACTCGGGAGGAGCCATCTACAAACAGTGCTTCTCCTTTCTCCAATTCAGTATCCCTTAAATCTGGCCTTACCTTAGTCTGGGTTTCAATTACCTCTAAACAGTTGTGTTGTAATTTCTCCGATGGCTCTCCAAACAAAAACTGTGCTGGACTCTGAGCAGAGGTTACCCTCAGTTCTAAGTCAGGGGAGTCAATTAGTATTGCTTCATACTTTAGGATCCGGATATCTGTTAGCCATTTTTCTGCTTTCTGTTGTAAAACACTTCTGACATTGTGTGGAGTATACACCTTTAAAGGAGCACTAAAGGTAATCTTCCTAACTTCCTCTATTAGTAATGCTGTAGCGACCAAAGCTTGGAGACAAGCAGGCCATCGTCTACTTACTGGATCAAGTAACTTAGAACAATACCCCACGGATTTCTTAATTCCTGCCCAGTCTTGAGTAAGGACTCCATATGCTGTCTGGTTTGATGTATTCACAAAAAGATAAAAAGGTTTTCCCAGATCTGGGAGGCTCAATACAGGCACTTGTATTAATGCCCTTTTTATTTCCTCAAATTTCTGATCATCTTCTGTGAACCACTTAAGTTGGTTATTAGTTAATTTCTCATATAAGAATTTTACCTTTTTGCTGTAGCTTTCAAGCCATGGTCTACAACAGGGGTCCTCAAACTTTTTAAACAGGGGGCCGGTGGCAGGAAGTCATCTGCGGCTGCTTGGTTTCCCCCCCAACCCCCGGTGTGGGGGGTGTGTGTGTCTGTAAATACTGGGGGCCAGATTGAGGACCCTGGGGGGGCCGTATCCGGCCCACGGGCTGTAGTTTGAGGACCCTTGGTCTACAATATCCTAATAATCCCAATATCTGCCAAATTTCCTTTTTAGTTTGTGGGGTCTTAAGGATAGGATCCCAGATACCCTGTCAGGATCCAACTTCTTTCTTCCCTTACTCAGCCAATGCCCTAAATATTTCACTTCCTGTTCTACAAACTGTAATTTTGATCAAGACACCTTTAATACCTTTTCTCCTAGAAAATTTAACAATTTAATAGTAGCTTCTTGGGTTCCCTCTTCAGTTTCTCCCGCTACTAATACATCGTCCACATATTGCAATAATTTTACCTCCCTGGGTAATGTAAAATCTTGTAAGATTTTCTCTAAACTTTGTCCAAATAAATTTGGTGATTCTGTAAACCCCTGTGGTAGTACAGTCCATCTTAATTGTTGTTTTCGTCCCATTTTGGGGTCCTCCCACTCAAAGGCAAAATAATCTCTGGATCCCTCATCCAGGGGGCAGGCCCAAAAGGCATCTTTCAAATCTATTACACTATACCAAGTATGTTTGGGAGATATATGACTCAGTAAAGTATAAGGATTTGCCACCACAGGGAATTTAGTGATTGTTCACTGATTTACAGCTCTCAGGTCCTGTACCATCCTGTATGACCCATCAGATTTCTTTACAGGGAGGATGGGTGTATTATGAGGTGACACACATGGTTCTAAAGTTCCTTTTTCCAGAAGTCTGTCAACTGCAAGTTTTAATCCCTTTCAACCCTCCATTGGTATAGGGTATTGTTTGACTCTATATTGGACAATGCGGATCTATTATTTGAACTTTTATGGGGTCCATTTCTATCTTTCCAGTTTCCCCCTCCTTATACCATACTGAAGGGTTAATGGCTTCTTCATCCTCTTGTGTTAAAGTGTATAATTTAATCTGCAATTTGTCCCCTTGACTCTGAATGCTCAAGTTTAATTTCAAAATCACATCCCTTCCTAATAAGTTGTACTCAGCTTCAGGGAGAAAAAGTAAATCATTAAGACAAATTTTTTTCTCTGTTTCTACTTCTACATCTTTCAAGACAGGTACTTTAAAAGGCTCTCCTTTTGCCCCTACTACTGACATATAACTCTTCCCTTTTTCTATTCCTTTTGGAAGTTTTCTAATAGTGGATTTTTCAGCCCCTGTGTCCACTAAGAATAAAACTTCCTCCTTATGGGGACCAATTAATAATTTTATCAGGGGCTCTGTTGATGTTGAAATCCCCAAAAGATATGGCCCCTGACACCTCTATTCTTCTTTGAATATTTTCTCATCCTGTTCCTGCTTGCGACAGTTCTTTTGAACATGTCCCTTCTTAATGAAATAGTAACAGATGGGAATTGTGGATCTTTCTTGATAAGATTGTCCCCTGGGTGTTTTCTCTATTCCTTTTCCCCTTCTCTCTTCAGACGGGGTCTTACTTCTCTGACTTTCTCTTACTGCTGCTACAAAGATTTTGGCTTTTGCTTTTAGTTTTTCCTCCTCTCTCCTAACATATACTTTCTGTGCTTCCCTAAGTAACTCTTCTAATCTTCTCTCTTGCCAGTCTTCCAACTTTTCTAATTTCCTTCTTATGTCACCCCAGGTTCTAGACACAAATTGTGTTCTAAGGAGTGCGGTTCCGGCCACTGTATTCGGGTCAATTCCAGAATACATTTGTAGGTTTTTCCTTAATCTCTCCAACCATTCTGTTACATATCTGCTATTAGTTAGAATTAGCAACCACATTTGATTATATAGAAACACATTTGATCTTATAGAATTATTTTAATAGGAATATAAAATTATAAGAAACATTTTAGTGGAGCTTTGTATTTGCACAACAACCGACAGCTACTATGAAATCCTTTGTACAGCCCTGTACCAAGGCTGAAAGAATAGGTTAGAATCACCTAGTAGGAATGATTAGAACTTAGATAACAGACTTAAGGTTCAAGATGATTGGATATAGTATTTACGTGTAGACTAGAAGAATGCATTGAGATGTCAAAATGTAGAATTAATGGGAACTGGGGAGAGTAGACTGGAACAACCCGTAGATACCTGCCAAGAAACAGTTACCTTAAGTAAAAGGTAATTCCGGCAGGGGGAGATCGCAACCACTGACTCATGTACCACCTACCCAAATCGTACCCCAGACCCATTTCTAGATCTTTCTAATCTTTACTGCGCAGAATCGGATATGGGAGGAGAGTATGGTAATGATTTTCGGGAAATATGTTTATGCATGAATACTTAATCAATATGTATGAATAGATTCTATATATGGTGTATGAATTTGAAGCTTGGTGTGCGTTGATCATGAGAGGACTCACTCACGCACCCGGCCATCAATAAAGAAGTGTCTGCTTATCTGCATCACACTGGTGTTGATAAGTTCTTCATTCTGAGATTTTGGTAAAAATTCTGTTGGAGATTCATCTTTCCCTTGTTGTTCATTAAATGCTTTATTAATGTTTTGCCCTCGGGGAACCTCTTTCCTTATTCCCTGTATGATTAATGTTCTCAAGTCCCTCATAATCTGTCTTCCTTGGGGTTGTTGATGATCCCAGTGGGGATCCACATTTGGCCATTTTTGGTCTCCCGGGGGTCCTGCCTGATTCTGTGTTTCCCAAATTCTCATTCCAGCTTGCCTAATCATTCCCTTCTCCTCAGCAGTAAATAAGATCCCTAAAATGGACTGTATTTCTTCACAAGTATAAGTATTGGGGCCTAGAAATTGGTCCAGTTTTTCAGCTACTCCGAAGGGATCATCTAATAGAGTCCCCATGTCTTTCTTGAAATTTCTTACATCTGTAGTGTTTAATGGGACTGCCACAAACCCAATGCCTCCCTGATTGCCTCCGAGGGGTACCTCTCATAAGGGATATAAAGAAGCTCCCTCAGATACGGCAGTCCTACTTCTTGTACATGCAGCCGGAGGTCGACCTAATTCCGGTGCTGTTGGTAGTGGAGGCAGGGGCAACGGTGGTAGTGGTGGAGGTACCACAGCCACCGGAGGGGGAGCTGCCGCCGGGGGTGGATTGTTAAGATATGGAGGTGGTAGGTTATCCAATGGCTCCCATTTATCATCTTTTTCTCTTTCCTGTTTTTCTGCTGCTGCTTTTAGTGTAAGTATTGAGGCTGGAAAAGGACGTGAAGTCCTGATCCATAATCCTGCATAATCACTTTCCTCCTGACTAAAAGGTTCCTTTGAATTAACATGTGTATTTAAGGCCTGGCAAATCCAGTCTTCAAAGGAACCAAAACCAGGCCAAAAGATGTGGTCTTATAGGCTCTTTTGGCCATTCTACCATACAATACTGGATCATTTTTAATTTACTTTTTCCTTTTCTGGGGCCCCTATCATTCCAATTTCTAATCATTATTCCTAATGGACTTTCTGGTGGTATGTCTGGTAATTTGCTCCCTTTCTCCTGGTCCC
Organism: Falco rusticolus; assembly: GCF_015220075.1. NCBI lineage: Eukaryota > Metazoa > Chordata > Aves > Falconiformes > Falconidae > Falco > Falco rusticolus. The sequence goes on from NC_051209.1 coordinate 4,316,908, forward strand.
TGGTCTTCGATTTTGTCCGACCCATCTAGGTGGGTTGGACATCTAGGCTTACACCTAACCACCACACCAATCAACCAGCCAGCCAGCCAGCAAAACCAGGAGCACCATATAGCCATCACTGCCTCTTACTCCTTCACTAGTGTGATAAATGACTTAGACCCAAAATAGGATTGCAATCAAAGTTTGCAATTTATTAAGTGAATAGAGGCAAGCAAACAGCACTGGGTGCGCCAGGAGTCTCCGCTCCACCAAGATGCGCGCCGTACAAAATTTATTTTTGGTTTATATTTCCTAAACTAATACACATTCATAGTTATTTCTAAGAAAGGGTTGGTTTATGTAAATGGATCCTTGGAATAGGCGTGTACTTCATGGCGCATGCTCTTTCTATCTCTGAGGGTCTTCTTAACCCCTATCTGGTGGTCGGTGGATGAAGTCAGCAGTCTTCCTCGGCTCACCCTTAGGATGACCCTAGATTTTGCGCATGCGCCCTGTAAACTTCTCTTACTTAACACTATTCGGTTAGCAGCCCAGCCAGTTTTAGCCAGCATATCAGGGTGTGTAACTAGATGTCCTTTGTAAGATACAGGAACTAGGTATGTAGCCAGATGTTCTTTGCAAGATACAGGAACTATATACATTGATCACTTTTTCTTAAGCATGTGGTTATACAAGGGCATGTAAGACAGAAGGTTACATTTCATCATGCGGTCCTAGCATTGTTCTATATTGACACGAATCAAATGAACACATTTCACAACTAGTAACTACAACTTTTGACATACCCCACTCCTCCCACGAGGAAGCACGACCTGGTAGGAAAAGCAAGTCATCATGAACATGTGGCAGTGTCTCGGGGACTAGGTTGGTGGGTGCATGCTGGGGTATTCACTGGGCTCACAGAAGAGTGTGGGAAGTGCGGGAAGTGCAGGAAGCATGGTGCATGCTGGGAGCTGTAGTAGGTGCAGAGTGGTGTGGCGGCATGGCACATGCAGTGTATCTGCTAGGGCATGAGGAAGTGGTAAAGCACGTAAGGAATGGGTACTCAGGCTGTTGGCAATGTTGGGAGTTGCTATGTATCACAGCAGCACCGGTATTGGACCTTCCACAGCAAGGAGGAGCTGGCATTCTGCTGGGCTGATATCAATTGCAGATTCCATGGCAAAGTAGTCATGGACAGAAAGAGTGTGTGTGTGGTGTGTTTTGGGGGTGCGGGCACTGAGCTGAGAGTCTACCACTCCTGCTAGCCTCACTGGAGTCAGGGTGATAACCTCTGCAGCCCCTCTGTGCTGACCAGCAGGGGTGCCTCTCCTTACACCTCTGAGCACGAGCTGAGGGTGAGGAAGAGAGGTGACCCCAAGGTGGATAGGTAGTGTCTGTGTGCAACTCTTGAGTCAAAATCAACTTTGTTTCCCAAAGATTCACCAGGCAGATTAACCTGCATGAGGAGATGATGGTATGCAAATACTATGAAAAAAGGTTACTGGACTTCTGTGTTGCCTTGAAGCTAGCAATGCCTAGATCTGTTGTAGTAAACAGAAATGTTTGGGATTTGTCTCAAGATTTTCCCGTCTTCCTTCTCCTGGTTCTGCCTTTTGAGAGAAACATGCTTCAGACACTTCTCTCAAGAGGTGGTCATTTGAGATATTGCTGCTTCTTCAAGTATGACTTTGATGTGCTTACAATGAGAAGTTTCTGCATCATGATGACTGACAAAACTACAAGCTTTGTCCTCTCTGTATTTCTTGTTCCTTTGCTTGCTGCTTGCTTATCTTATTTCTGAAAGCACAGACATTCTTTAAGTTTTTCATCCTCCAGTGTTGCAGATTGTGTTTTAGACTGCTTTTTCTCTCCTGTCTTCTGGGGAGTGCAACAGTTTTAAAAGCAGAGAATGATTTCTCAACTTCATCTGTTACTTGTGGCTGTTAGGCTTGCAGGGATGAGTTTTAATCTCTTCCTTCTCTCTTCCCTAAGCAAAGAGTAGAAATGAAACTAAAGATGTATGGATTTGTAACTGAAATCAGGAATAGGAAACTCCTTAACACCAATGTAGCATTAAGTAGCAGGCATTCTTTATTGCTACTCTGGATGCACAGGGGATTGCTCCACCTACATGCATGGCTTCCTGCACTCAGGTAGCTCTTTTTATGCAGTACATGTACATTCAACAGATTTCCTGGAAAAGGCATACATATTCATGAGATTACCCAAAACTAATTCTAATATTTGCCCTCCCCCCACCCATGCCCAGTTGTCCAGAGCGGGGGTCTTCGGTGGTCTTGAGGGTCTTCAAATCCACTCACTCCTCTATTCAATTGGTTCAACTTCTCCTTTGTAGTCCTCATATATGATCTTAAACCAGGTCATCTCAGTCTCTTACTCTTTCTTGGACTGGAATCACTGGCCTTAGGCCAGTTTTCCTTCATCCTCCAGAGTTACCCTTTTGTTAGAACCTGAATTTATTGCTTATGAGTATACAAAGATTAATTTCAAACAATCAAGGTACCTTCACACTAACTGTTCGAACCTAGGATGCATGACTATTACTAAGTTCTTAAGATTAAACCTTAACCCTTCTGTAACATTTCCCCCCTTTGAGACTTATTCATTTTCTTATATGACTCAATTATTTAAGTCAGATTTTTAAAAGGGATTCTCTTTGGGAGTCTCACCTAAATTGCCTAATTGATCTACAAAATGTGGACCCCGATCAGAGGACATTCCTATTGGTACCTTGAACCTTGGTATTATTTCTGTGAGTGATGCCTTAGTTACTTCTCTAGCTTTGTTGGTGTGTCAGGGAAAAGCTTTCAACAACTCCAAGAAGGAATCAATCAATACTAAGATACACCTATACCCATTCTGTCATGGTAGTTAAGAAAAATCAACTTGTCAGTAATCTCCAGGTGAATTTCCCTGCTTAGTGGTCCCTGGGGGTGGACTTTTCCTATTCACAGGATTATTTTTTTTTTAAAATGGGACAATTTGCTATTGCAAACTTTACTATTCCAGTCCTTTCTACACATATAATTGAATTTTGAAGACTAAAGATCGTGGCCTCACTACCCCAATGTGTTTCTTCATGTCTCTTTTGTACAAACCCAGTCATTAATTGCAATGGAACAATGACTTGTTTTGTGGGGGTTATTAACCAACCCTCTCTGTTTATGGTTGCTTTTAACAGCGATGCCAATTGTTGATCTGCCTCACTATAATTGGGCCTCAGAACTGGGAGCTGTTCCTGTTTTACTGGCAGTAATGCAAGGATGCTTTGTTCAGCCACCTCCTTAGCAGTTTTATCAGCCAATTGATTACCCATGTTTACTGCAGTTTGTCCAAATTGGTGTGTTTTGCAATGCATTATTAAGAATTTCTTCCTTGGTGAACCTTGGGCCGACAACAGTCCTCTTTCCTTCCAGATATCCCCATGTGCATGGACTATCCCAAATGCATATTTGGTGATGTATAGACAAGTAGAGCCTTGGCCTTTATCACCTGTGTAGTTATAACCACTGCATATCCAGCCATCTGTCTTCCATCTCATACAAAGCTGCTACCATCAGTAAACAATTTCAAATCAGGATAGGCAATCATGATGCAGGTATTCAGAGTCCTTTACATCTGAATTTGAAAACATTGTTTGGTTAACTGCTGTGGTGGTTTTAAGTTCCACATCATCCTGCTCCGACAAGGTAACTTGATATTTGAGCATGCAGCTTGGAGACAACCAATGTCCCCCCTTTTGTTCTAAAACAGAAACTACCATATGCAGAACATATACTGTAATTCTCTGTCCTGTTGTTAGTTTTCCTGTTTCTTGAATTAAGAGAACAGTTGCAGCCACAGCACGCAAACATCCTGGCCATCCTTTGCTCACATTGTTCCACTGTTTGAGAAAATACCCCACAGTCCTCCTTCATGTTCCCAATCTTTAAGTCAGCACACCCAGGGCCAAATGTAGTCATTCATATACAAATAGCTCAAAAGGCTCAGACAAATCAGGTAGTCCCAATGTAGGTGCTGACATCAGAGACCCTTTTAAGTCCTTAAAGGCTACTCAGCATTTGGGGGTCCCTAGTAAGTGGTTCTCTTTTGACCCCTTCAGGGTTTCATAAAGGGGTTTTACCAATAGTCCATAGTTGAGGATCTACAGTCTGCGCCATCTGACCATGCCCAGGAATGCTCTCAGCTCCCGCAGAGTTCTTGGTTCTGGAGTCTGGCAGGTTGCTTCTTTCCTGTAGGATCCCAGTTTCTGTTGTCCTTGAGAAATCTCAAATCCTAGATAGAGCACAGTTTCTTCTCCTACTTGGGATTTGTCCTTTGATACGCGATATCCTCCTTGTCCTAAGAAATTTAACACGCTTATAGTAATTTGTAGGCATTCTCCCCAGTTTTCTGCAGCCAATAAAATATCATCCACATACTCTAATATTGTTCTTTCTGGATTTTCCTTTTTCCACAATTCCAATTCCTTTGCCAGTTTATTGCCAAATATTGTTGGACTATTTTGAACCCTTGTGGCAATACTGTCCAAGCAAGTTGAGCTTTGTGTCCAGTGGTGGGGCTTTCCCATTCAAAGGCAAATATTGCCTGGCTACTTTTGTCTAGAGGTATGCAGAAGAAAGTATCCTTAAGATCAAGTACCGTAAACCACGTATGTTTTTCCTCTAAGGATGTCAGCAAGGTATATGGGTTAGTTACCACGGGGTGAATATCTTGAACAAACTGAATTACATCTCTTAAATCCTGAACTAATCTATACTCCCCATTCGGTTTCTTTACTGGCAATATTGGAGTGTTATATTCTGATTCACATTCTACTAATAAACCATAATTTGAAAATCTCAGTATTAACTCTTCCAATCCCTTCCTATCCTCCTACTTAAGAGGATACTGTTTTTGTCTTACCATTTTGTTTTTGGACTTTAAAATAGTTTCTTACTGGCTCGGCCAACTTGGATCAACTCGGAATTCCACTAGCACATACCAAAGGGGTTACTGCATCTTCTACTTCTTCAGGGGGTTCTTCCTTTGATGTCTGTGTATTCTGTAACATAAAAATCTTTGCCTTCACAGCTTTTGATTCAGGTATTAACAATTGTGCTTCTTCGTTAGTAAAGACTACCTGTGCATCCAGCTTACTCAATAAATCTCTTCCCATCAAAGGCATCAGGCATTCAGGCATGTATAAAACTTGGTGAGTTACCCATTGCTTTCCTAACTTAAATTTTAAGGGTTGCAGGAAAGGTCAATTCCAACAAAATTTACAGTCTCTTAACTAAGACCTTCTTTACAAGTATTGAGTACAGAGCTTGTATTTACCAAAAATTCTATCTCATCGTTCCCCAACTTTAATATAACCAGGTGTTCACCTGGGAATGACTCCCCTGGTCCCCTTCAGGTCTCATCATTTAATGTCATCAACTTAATGGCCTGCAAAGCATGATCCAAGTTAGGGCATTCCCTCTTCCAGTGTCCTTTTTTCCTTTTCTCAATTATTAAAACAGCCCATGCTACTTCCAGTAACTTTCCCAGATCCCTTGAATCTGCCCCTTCTAATTTTTGAAGATTCTTTCTCATATCTGGGGATGATTGTCCTGTAGAAATAGAGGTCAATTGAACAGCTTTTTCTGGGTTTTCTGGATCTAAATTTGTATATTTTTTAGCAGTCATTTTTAACTTTTCCATAAAAGCCAATGGTGATTCATTTGGCTCCTGTTTCATTTCATACAATTTGGACCAATTGATCACCTTTGGCATAGCATGTCGATGAGAGTTCATCCCATTTTCCCTCTCGTCTGCAAAATAACATTAATTGCAATATAGTATTCTATCTTAAAAATTCCATTCTTTGGTCATCTTTCTTGGTCTTGGGTATACATTTGCCACCAATGATTACAATATTCTGAATTGTTTCCGAGTGAGAGGACTCATCCCCTTGTTCCCCAGTGCTTAAATAAACACCTTTAAAATACCTCCTTCAACAGATTGAGCTGTTACCATCGTAATAAACACAAATTACCATAAATGACAAGATACCTTAGACAGGACAGTTACGAAAATCCAAGACAATTCACTCACACACACATTCTTACAAAAATTTTTGTCTCAAAACATAATCCAGATCTCAATGTCCAATTCTGTTCTGAGATATTCAAGACAATTCACTCAGACACACATTCTTACAAAAAATACCAATTCTGGGCATCCCCGGAGTTACCAAACCTTACCAATACAGATTTCTTACAGCTCCACCCTGCGCGGCTTTCACCTTGACTGACGGGCAAGCATTCCTTTTTACCACGGCACCTCTGTAGTCCCACCCTGTGAGGCTTTCACCTTGACTGAAATGGAGGCTATTTTACCTTAACAGAAAAGAATACCTTTTACCTTTCCAGGGGTCTTGCTCTAATCTCTCCGGTCTGGGGATCGGAAGCTCTCCCCAAGAATCCCTCGGTGCCGTCTGGAGGTCCTGCGATCCCATGGATCTGTTGAGGTTCAGAAGCAAAGTCCCATCTTTTTATACAGTACATGTATACATATTCAACAAATTTCACAGAGAAGACATACATATTCATGAGATTACCCAAAACTAATTCTAATATTTGCCCTCCCCCTCACCCATGCCCAGTTGTCCAGAGTGGGGGTCTTCGGTGGTCTCAAGGGTCTGCAAATCCGCCCACTCCTCTATTCGGCTGGCTAGAGTTCTCCTTTGTAGTCCCCAAAAATGGTCTTAAACTAAGTCATCTCGGTCTCTTGGCCTTTCTTGGCTTGGAATCGCTGGCCTTGGGCTGGTTTTCCTTCATCCTCCAGGGCTACCCTTTTGTTAGAACCTAAATTTATTGATTACAAGCATACAAAGATTAGCTTCAAACAATCAAGGTACCTTAACGCTAACTGTTCGAACCTAGGATGCATGACTACTTTTAAGTTCTTAAGATTAAACCTTAACCCTTCTGTAACAATAGGACACTGATGGTTTTGGTTGTCACTAGGTAATGCTTATACTAAGTCAAGGACTTTTCAGTTTCTTGGGCTCTGCCAGCGAGAAGGCTGGAGGGGCACGGGAAATTGGGAGGGGACAAAGCCAGGACAGAATTCATAGCTGTTATTGCTATTTAGCTATTAATTGTCACGTTTCTATGGTTGCCATGGGGCTTGCTTGCCTTACTGTATATTAGAGTCTAGTGCTTGTTAGCTGCTGCTTCTTGCTTTTGCTACTTGCTGTACTACTGATCATCTTACTGTGCTGTGCCCGGGGCTGGCAGATGGCCAGGGCATGGCTGCTGTTTCTCAGCTGCTGTACTGGACAGGCTGGAACTCCAGTGTGAACTCGAGTCAAAGGGACTGTGACCTGTGGATGAGTCCACGTGGGAGCAGGACACCCCAAAACCCCTGTGGCCATGAATAAGTCCATCTCCGAGCAGGTATATTTTGTAGCGTCTGTCGCCGTGGTTATGTTTGTGCTGCAGCAGGTATGCCTCTGAAGGAATTGTGGCCGAAGGACAAGTCCATGTTGGGGAAGGTACACCTTGAAGCATCTGTGGCTGTGCATGAGGTCATGCTGGAGTACTTCAAAGTATGTGGCCATGGATAAGCCCACAACAGAGCAGGTACAGCCCTGGAGGGATTGTGGCCAGGGATAAGGCCATGCTGGAGCTGATTCAATTCTGAAGGGACTGTGGCTGTGGGTAAGGCCACGCTGCAGCAGGTCTATGGTCATGGCCCATGGATGGAACAGGTGCACCTCAAAGTGACTGTGGCTGTGGATGAGTCTATGCCGCAGCAGGTATACCCCTGGAGAGACTGTGGCTTGTAGCTGAAGCTCCACTTGGAGCAGGTACAGCCCTAAGGGACTGCAGTCTGTGGATAAGTCGAAGCCGGAGCAGGGGCAAGTGGAGTTCATTGCAATGTTAAACCATACAGGCTGGTCCAAAGGGACTAGGGGTGGAGACTGTAATGGATATACCTTTAAATTGTTGTAACCCACTATTTGAGTTTCATGTTATAGTAATGACTATAGCAGCAACCTATGAATGACTAAATTAAGTCAGTGGACATTTGTGGACATTTTATAGACATTTTTACAGGGGTGGTGCATAGACTAGGGGAATAATATCTTTGTATTATATCAAATGATGGGAGGGGTGATGGCAGTTAATGAGGTTGTGTTGAAAAGTGTGGCATGATGTAAATGGTATGAAATAAGGGGTGGATACTGTCCTGGTTTCAGCTGGGATAGAGTTAGTTTTCTTCTTAGTAGCTAGTACAGTGCTGTGTTTTGGCTCTGATGTGAGAAGAATGCTGATAGCACACTGATGGTTGCTGGGTGATGTTTATACTAAGAACTTTTTGGTTTCTTGGGCCCTGCCAGCGAGAGGGCTGGAGTGGCATGGGAAATGGGAGGGGACACAACCAGGACAGGTGACACAAACTAGCCAAAGAGGTATTCCATACCATATGACGTCATGCTGAGTATATAAATTGGGGGGAAGAAGAAGGAAGGGGGAGACATCTGGCATTAAGGCATTTGTCTTCCCAAGTAATGGTTACGCATGCTGGAGCCCTGCTTTCCTAGGGATGGCTGAACACCTGCCTGCCGATTGAATGGAATGAATGGATTCCTTGCTTTGCTCTGCTTGAATGTGTGGCTTTTGCTTTACCTATTAAATTGTTCTTATCTCAACCCTTGAGTTTTACATTCCTTTCGGATTCTCCTCCCCATCCCTCTGGGTGAGTGGGTAGTGAGCGAGCGGATGTAATGTGTCTTGGGCCCATCAAGGTATAAACAGCTCACCCTTGTATTCCCGGTCCAGTTCCATCTGAGCCACTTCAATTCTAGCAGCCTAGTCCACCTGCTCGTTGTTTCAATGTTCTTCAGTGGCACAGCTCTTGGGTATGTGAGCATCTACATGATGTACTTTTAGAACCAGGTTCTATACCTGGGCAGCAAAAAACGAGCATTGATTGCCTTTTTGTGTCTCTACAGCAACTATGCTGACAGCCGCCTTGGGTAACCCCTTCTTAACAGCTGTCTTCCCTCTCAGTTCATGTACATGGGCTCCCAGCTTAAAGGTGGGTTCACCATCCCACTTCCTCATATCCTCCCCCTGGTCATGCAGGCAGAACCAAAGTGCACCACATGGCATGTGCCTGGGGCTCCCTTTCCCTCTGACTGGAGCAGGAGATGACTGATTTCTTGGGGTGCCCCTGATAGTCAAGGTGCTGGCCCATAGGGATAAGGGAGGACAGAGATTTTCTTCGAAGTTTTGGAGCCAAGAAGACACTTTCTCCACAGTTGGTATATCCATATCCAGACAATACATCTCTGCCAAGCTGTTAGAATGTGATTCTGGAGCACTTTGAATCACTGTCCTCCACATGACCCATGTGCACAGGACATCTTCTGGCTCTTTGGAGAACTCCACGTTGTCTAGATCATTGTAGATGACTTCCAGTACCGGTAGTTCTCTCAGGTACTGGATGCCTTCATCTGCGGTAGTCCACTTTCCTTGGGAGTTCACAAGGTCTTCCTTGAATGGATATTTTGCCTTCACACTTGAGAGGAGCCATCTCCAAAGACTGAAGATTGCTGCCTCTCTTCCAATTCCTCTCTCAGTTCTCCGGTTTCTAGCAAGGGATCCCAGCTTTTGGGCTTCCTTACCTTCCAGTTGCTGACTGTCAGCTCCGTTATCCCAGCATCAGAGCTTCCAGGCAGCAATCCGCTCACCTGGTTGGCTGCTGTAATCTTTCTGCATATCTCAAAGCTCTGATGAGGTCAGGGATCTGGTAGTTTCTGTTTCCTTTCTAAATTCTCTCATTCCTTCCTCCTCTTTCTTTGCTGAAGGACCAGCTTCTCAATCAAACTGTTTCTCTTCTTCCTCCTCCCTTAATAATTGATGATATGGACCTGTTGTTTTTCTTGTCAACTGTTTCTTTTTCACTTCTGTGACAGTTACTGTAGTTGTTGTTTGGGTCCCTATCTCAACTATCATGTCCTCAAATGTAGTTTGCATCCTGGTCTCAGTAAAGGCATTCTCAAAGGTGGTTTGGGTCCCTGCCTTAACTACAGTCCTCTGAGAGTACTGAACTGTGGCTTGGTAGGCACAGGCCAGGCCCCAGTACAGTGCTAGAAGCTGCTGGTTTTCATTGGGGTAGGCAAGGCACCCTTCTATCAGGTGGCATGTCAGCATGACAGGGTTGCTTACCTGTTCAGGTGTAAAGTCCCAGAATATGGGCAATGATAACCATCCTAGGAATCTGCCCAAATCCTTCCACACATCCTGCCGCTCAGGGAATAGCCACCTCAGGGCACATTTCACTATTACCTCTGTATTGGGTTTGCGTGGCAAGGTTTTGGTAGTGGAGGTCTATACGGGTGGCTTTTGTGAGAAGCTGCCAGAAGCTTCCACTATGTCCAATAGATCCAATGCCAGCTGGCTCCAAGATGGACCTGTTGCTGGCCAAGGTCAAGCCAATCAGTGATGGTGGTAGCATCTCTGTGATAACATATTTAAGAAGAGGGGAAAAAAATCCCTGGCAACTTCAGCCAGAGAGAGGAGTGAGAATATCAGAGAGAAACAACTCTGCAGTCACCAAGGTCAGTGAAGAAGGAGGGGGGAGGAGGTGCTCCAGGCACCGGAGCAGAGATTCCCCCGCAGCACATGGAGAAGATCATGGTGAGGCAGGTTGCCCCCCCTGTAGCCCATGGAGGTCCATGATGCAGCAGATATCCACCTGCAACCTGTGGAGGACTCCACACCAGAGCAGGTGGATGCGCCCAAAGGAGGCTGTGACACTGTGGGAAGCCTGTGCTGGAGTAGGCTCCTGGCAGGACCTCTGGACACATGAAGAGAGGAACCCACACTGGAGCAGGTTTGCTGGCAGGACTTGTGACCCCTTGAAGGACCCATGCTGGAGCAGTCCATTCCTGAAGGACCACACCCCGTGGAGGGGACCCATGCTGGAGCAGTTAATGAATAACTGCAGCTCGTTGGAAGGACTCAAATTGGAGAAGTTCATGGAGGACTGTCTTCCATGGAAGGATGCCACACTGGAGCAGGGGAAGAGAGTAAGGAGCCCTCCCCCTGAGAAGGAAGGAGTGGCAGAGACAATGTGTGATGAACTGACCGCAATCCCCCTTCCCCAGTCCCCTGTGCTACTCAAGGGGGAGGAGATGGAGAAACTGGGAGTAAAGTTAAGCCCAGGAAGAAGGGAGGGATGAGGGAAAGATGTTTTTAAGATTTGGTTTTATTTCTCATTATCCTACTCTTATTTGAATGGTAATAAATTAAATTAATTTACCCAAGTTGAGTCTGTTTTGCCTGTGACAGTAATTGCTGAGTAATCTCCCTATCCTTATCTCGACCCATAAGTCTTTTACTATATTTTCTCTCCTCTGTTCATTTGAGGAGCGGGATTGATAGAGCAGCTTTGGTGGGCACCTAGAGTCCATCCAGGGTCAGCTCACCACAGCCTCAGCCAAAAGTTGTCTTCTCTTACACCAAGACACCACCAGATTCCACAAACCCCACAATATGTCAGCAGTATTAATTAGTAGTATTAAACTGCTCATGTAAGGGTGAACAAGGACCTCAGGAGCCTGGATAATAAAACCACCCACATCCATTCTGATTAGGAAGAGGAAGATATCTTCCCTCATCCTCTCCACAAGATAGCTCCCCAGAACAGCAAGGGCATCAATGCCAGGGCAAAGCACATAGCCATTTTTTGTATTAACATGTTCTCAAGCTCAGCAAAATAAAAAGATAAGCAGTGCAGCCAGCAAACTCCATGACCTGCACAGAAGCTTGCCATTTAATAACTACTATAACTATAGCATGCTTAATACAAAGCTGACATTTTCTTGTGCCCCACATTGGGAGCCAAAAAGGACTGTGGTAGTTTGACCTTGGCTCGTCATCAGGTGCCCACCAAGCCACTCTATCACTTCCCTTCTCAGCAGGACAGAGAAGGGAGAAAATAAGATGAAAAAGAACTTGTGGGTCAAGATAAAGGCAATTTAATAAAGAAAAGCAAAGGCCACGTGTGGAAGCAAAGGAAAACAAAGGATTTATTCTCCACTTCCCATCAGCAAGTAATGTCCGGCCACTTCCTGGGAAATAGGGTCTCAGTACACATGGCAGTTGTTCTGGAAGACAAATGCCGTAACTCCAAATGTCCCCCCTTCCTCCTTCTCCCACTAGCTTTTATTGCTCAGCATGACATCATAGGGTATGGAGTATCCTTTTAGTCACTTTGGGTCAGCTGTCCTGGCTATGCCCCCTCCAAGCTCTTGTCCATCCCCCGTATACTGGCCTTTGGGGGTGAGGGGGGAATGTTGGAGAGATAGCCTTGATGCTGTGGGAGCACTGCTCAGCAGTAGCCAAAGCACTGGCTCTAGCATTGGAGCAACCAGCTGATAATTTGCTCTCCTGGATGGCAGCTGAAATAGTTTTGCATATAGAAACATAGAATTATTTAGGTTGGAAAAAACCCTTAAGATCATCAAGTCCAAACATTAACCTAACACTACCAAGTCCACCACTAAACCATGTTCCTAAGTGCCACATCTACACATCTTTTAAATACCTTCAGGGATGGTGACTCAACCACTTCCCTGGGGAGCCTGTTTCAATTCGTGACAACCCTTTCAGTGAATAATTTTTTCCTAATATCCAATCTAAACCTCCCCTGGTGCCACTTGAGACCATTGCCTCTTGTCCTATTGCTTGTTACTTGGGAAAAAGAGACTGACACTCACCTCACTACAACCTCCTTTCAGGTAGTTGTAGAGAGCAATAAGGTCTTCCCTCAGCTTCCTTTTCTCCAGACTAAACAACCCCAGTTCCCTCAGCCTCTCCTCATAAGACTTGTTCTCTAGACTCTTCACCAGCTTTGTTGCTTTTCTTTGGATGCACTCTAGCACCTCAATGTCTTTCTTGTAGTGAGGGGCCCAAAACTGAACACAGGATTTGAGGTGTGGTCTCACTAGTGCTGAGTACAAAGGGGCAATCACTTTCCCTAGTCCTGCTGGCCACACTATTTCTGATTCAAGCCAGGGTGCTATTGGCCTTCTTGGCCATCTAGGCGCACTGCTGGCTCATATTCAGCCAGCTGTCCATCGACACCCCCAGGTCCTTTTCTGCCAGGCAGCTTTCCAGCCGCTCTTCCCCAAGCCTGTAGCATTGCATGGGGTTGTTGTGACCCAAGTGCAGGACCCAGCACTTCACCTTGTTAAGCCTCATACAATTGGCCTCAGTCCATCGGTCTAGCCTGTCCAGATCCCTCTGAAGAGCTATCCTATCCTCAAGCAGATCAACCTCCCACACACCCCCAACTTGGTGTTGTCTGCAAACTTCCTGAGGGTGCACCTGATCCCCTCATCCAGATCAGTGATAAAGATGTTAAACAGAACTGGCCCCAATACTGAGCCCTGGGGAACATCATTTGTGACCGGCCACCAACTGGATTTAACTCCATTCACCACCACTCTTTGGGCCTGGCCATTCAGCCAGTTTTTTACCTGTCCAAGCCATAAGCAGCCAGTCTCTCCAGGAGAATGCTGTGGGAAATGGTGTCAAAGGCACCGCATATCTCACAGCTCACTCAGGGATAGGGATCAGGTTGCTTTTGACTTGTTTATATCATTCTCTTCACCTCCCTGTTCTTGTGACTGCTCTGCTGCAGAACAGGTGCTTAGTAGGCATAGGCCAGGCCCCATCACAGTGCATTAAGTTGTGCCTCTTTGAAATAGCCAAGGCATTCTTTTTTCAAACAGTCTATCACTTCATCAGGATCCCACATTTGTTTGGGAGTGAAGTCCCAGATCATCGGAGGTGGCAACCTTTCTAGGTTCTTGCCCATATTCTCCCACAAGCCTTGCCACCCATAACCATACTGCCACAGGGCCTAGATGTTATACCTAAATAGCTGGTTAACCTTAGAAAAAGACAAAACAATATTATTGAGAAGTACCAATAGGAGTATTTTGGTTACCCAAGGGTGTTCAAGATACTGAAGAGTTATTGTAACAAGGGAGAAAAAATCTACCACACAGAAGACAGTGGTGAAAGTACCATTCTGTGTTTCCTCCACTGAATGCCTCTCAGAGGAGAAAAGGGAACTCTACCTAATCTGTCAGTCACAGAAGCAGTCTGGACAGGCTGCTGAAGTGAAGACAAATTTTTACTGGAAAAGCGTGTTGGATTTTTTGGGGGTTGTTTTGGAAGCAAAACTTATGAAGCATGTCAGTTCTGTCTGCCATTTGTTCTTTATTTAACCCTGATAGCTGTATTATGCAGAAAAATGTGGTGGTTTTATCCATGCCTCTCTTCTTCATATTTTGGCCTACATGGGTTTTTTTGTTTCTCTTCAGGATTCACATGTGGAGCACATTTTCATGAGGCTTCCTCAGAGTAATCATCTAGAATCATAAGACGTATAGATCTCTGTGGGTTGAGATAAAGACAAGATGATTGCTTACCAATTACTGTCACAGGCAGAACAGACTTGACTTGGGGAAAGTAACTTATTACCAATTAAAAAATAATTACTGATTTAAGTAGTAGGAAACAAAAAGGCAAGCATTAAAACACCACCTTTCCTCACCCCTTTCTCATGCTGAACTTCACTCTTTCACTCCAGACTCCTCCCCCCACTTATTATCACCACAGGTTACACTCAGTCCCTTTGGCAAGGCAAGGAGCACTGCAAGCACAAAGGAGCAGAAGTCAGTACACAGGGAGTTTTCAGCTGTTCCTTTCTCCTCAAGCCTTTCCTCTGCTCCAATGTGGGTCAACCACAGGCTGCAGAGAATACATGTTTTGCTGTGGAGCACCTCCTTCTCCTCTTCTGACCTTAGTGTTCCCTCTGTTTTCTCTCACACTCTTTGTTTCTTCCTCCTCTACCTGTCTGACATTTGCTGCAATTTCTTAAATGTTTTCACAGAGGTGCCACAAACTTAGCTGATTGGCTCAGCTGTGGCCTGTGATGGGGCTATTGGAAAGCCATCTGGAACTGCTTGCGTCCAGCCAGGACAGGTGACCCAAACTACCAAAGGGATATTCCATACCATGGGATGTCATACTGAGTATATAAGCTGAGGGAAGAAAAAGAGCAGGTATATTTTGGAGCGTCTGTAGCCATGGTTATGTTTGTGCTGCAGCAGGTATGCCTCTGAAGGAATTGTGGCCGAAGGACAAGTCCATGTTGGGGAAGGTACACCTTGAAGCATACAAGCATATTACAAGCATACAAAGATTAGCTTCAAACAATCAAGGTACCTTAACGCTAACTGTTCGAACCTAGGATGCATGACTACTTCTAAGTTCTTAAGATTAAAGTTAACCCTTCTGTAACATATTGATGCTATAATAAACAATCTTATTATTGGTGAAGGGGTCAGTTCCATATTTGGGCTGCCTTTTCCAGGTGCTTCTTTTGCATCAGCACTGGTGCTTGTCTAACCTCAAAGTAAGCTGGTACAAGCACCTACACTGGCAGTAAACTAACCTACAAGAAAAGGAACAACTCTTAATTGAATCTTTGAAGGCAGAACAGTGCAATTGAAGAGACAGTAGAGACTTATAGCTGAAGCAGGGAATGAAATTTTTGTTTGTCAACTAGTTATTAAGAAGTGTTAACTGTTGTCCCCAGTCAGTTTTCCTCTTTCTGGCTAGCATGTCGAGTTATTAAAAAAAAATAAATAAAAGCATGTCTTCTGAACATTTCCTTGAAACATATCAGTAGGCTTCCATTACATGCTGTATAGAGACTGACATATTTGAGAAGTAGCCACCTTAGCATATGTATACTATCAGACTCCTCAAGAAATTATTTTGGAGTATAGCTGGTTTCATGTTGATGGGATTCAGATCAGCTTGGAAATTTGGCATTGGAAGACTGAATTATTTTCAGATACAGAGAGAAGCATGAATGTTAAACATGCTGGGAAATATGCTGATTAAAAAGTCTTTGGATAGTATTAGTCAAATCTTTTAAGATAATTTTTTCAGTCTTTGGTTCTTAAATTTGATTTAAATGTCAAATTTTTCTCATGGACATAATTTTAGTCTTTTTGTACATTGTCTTCCTAAATATATGTCTAAACATGGAGGAGGAAAAGATAAGTGAAGTGCCATTTTTGTGAAGTTCTTACAGGAATAAATGTATTAAGACTTTGAAGTACTTAATGACATGGAAGTGTGTGCTTGTATTTGTAGCCTTAGTGTATCTTGTATGTCTTTAGTGTATATTTGAACTTGTTCTGATTTATGATTTTCTTAATCCTTTTTTACTTCTGTACTTACTTTTCCTTCCTCTCCCCCCCTTTTTAAATAAAAATATATTTTATTTAGAGAACAGGTTGTATGTATTTCAAATCCTTTTATCTCAGTAAGTCAATGATGGAGTATCATCCTTGGATAATAACATGAGTTATCAACACATCTTGAGTTATTGTACGGAGCAGAACATTGTAAGTCAATTGTTTATACTTATAAAAACTTGAAGAAATGAGAAAGGAAATCTGAGAGCATAAAGACAAGTATGGTCACTTTCCATTTGGGAGAGTTTACTGTGTTCTAAACATGGTAGTTTGAAACCATACATTTTCTGAACAGAATTTTTGATAATACGATGGATGTTGCAGTTATTCATTCTCTGTTGTTGTTTGGTTTGGTTTGTGGGTTTTTTTCCTTCCCTCCTCAAGGCATGTCAAAGTAGATTAATTTAATATGCAGTTTGCTGGTAACTCAAGAAAGCCCTGTTGGGCAGGAAAAAAGTTCTTAGATATTGGAATATAAACTACTACTTATTCAGCAACTGAACTTGCATCTTATTATGCACAATTTATACGGGCCATTTGAGGGGTTTCTAATTGATCTGAAGGTAATATTGTTTTATATGCTACATACTTGTCACGGTCCACTCAGTTGACTTGTGATGGTTTGTTTACTATGATCTCGAAGCACAAAAATTCAAGGTGACCACGCCAAGGGGTTATGCTTTGATCAAGCAGTGCAACTTTATTGTTTGCCCGTGAAGTGGCATGCGATAGAGTGACAGGAAGGGAAGAAAAGGCAAAGTAAAAAGAAAAAAAAAAAAGATAAGAGTTTTATAGCTACCACCACGGGTCCAAGGCACCCCTATGGTCCCAGGTCCAGGCAGCGTCCTGCTGGTCGTTCTGATCGTTGTGATCCTTGGTGGGGAAGATCTTCAATTGCTGCAAACAGGCTGGCTCCTAAAATGGAAAACAAGTCCTGACCTTTCGTTAACAAAGAGTCTTGATTATCAGCCTTTTCGGCCATTCTCACTACGAAGGGACCAAACCCACTTCGGGGAGGCTAGACTTAGTTAGAAACACACAGCCACTGCTGTGTCGCCCTTCTCTTCCCCGAGTGGTTGAAGGGACCAAAATCTGCTTCGGGAAGGCAGCTTATAGTTACTATAAGGTAGTCCCTTCACTTTCCTGAGCAGATAATTCTCATTAATATGAGTGCAGCTCCCCCTTTTAGCACTTTCCCCCTTTTGCACTTCAACTTCTTTTAGTTAGATCCCAATAGACAGAGCCCTCAATTGGAGTTTGGAGTGCTAAGTCCTAGGCGTGTGTGGTATGCGGGAAATTCAAGTCACCCCCCTTGCATTCTGGACATCTCTCACCCAGTTGGGTGTAGGGCCAGGTGTGGCTAGAACGAAACATCCTTCCCCTGTTACAAACCACACACAACCTGCGCCCCTCTGTCCCTCAGGATCCTGTCCGTGATGCCAGTTTAATGTCACGGTCCACTCAGTGGACTCATGATAGTTCGTTTACTATGATCTCGGAGCGCAAAAAATCAAGGCGACCACGCCAAGGGGTTATGCTTTGATCAAACAGCGCAACTTCATTGTTTGCCTGTGAAGTAGCATGCAATAAATAGAGTGACAGGAAGGGAAGAAAAGGTAAAGTAAAAAGAAAAAAAAAAAAAAGAGAAAAGAGTTTTATAGCTACCACCATGAGTCCAAGGTGTTCCTATGGTCCCAGGTCCAGGCAGTGTCCTGCCAGTCCTTCCGATTGTCATGATCCTTCGTGGGGAAGATCTTCAACGTTTGATTGCTAAGGAGCCAATTTTTATACCAAGCAACACACCTTGCTCCTCCTCTGGCCCATGGATTGTTGCCAGTCTCCACCTTCTCGAGCAAGGTTACCACGTGTGTCCAAAGAGGAGTGCCTGAGGCATGGTTTATCTTAGAGGCTGGTAGCTTCAGACCAGGAGGTGTTTTTTTGTATTTTAATGATATAATGAAATAAGTTCACCTGAAGTTCAAGTTTTCTGGTTCGTTGCTATGACAGTGGTTGTGATCTGTCTTCTGGACAGCAGTTATGTGGCCTTATTGTAGTTGTTCCTTTCAGTCCCAGGTAGCAGGGAATGGCATAGTACTCCTCATACCATGCAGTTCTCTTTCCCAGGGTATTTGCATCTTGGTGTCCATGAGGACCACATTCCATCTCCAGGTCTCTGTTGGCAATGTTGAGACAATATTGTTCTCTTTGGACTGACTCTTACAATACTTTATACACTAATGTAATACAAACCTCTCATGGGTTTATTCCCTTTTGTGATTGTGCTATGAATGATCTAGATTCTAAAGGGATAAATAGGCAAATATCTGAAAGGAAATCTGTTTTGTTGTGGCCTTTAAGCATTTTGGTTTAATTTTGGACTAAGATGGCCTGCTACTTTTGCTTCAAAAAAAACTTCTGAATTATGTGTTTTAAACTTGTGAAGCAGAGGATCATGGGACAGCTAGTTCCATTCATAAATACTTATTTTATAGGCTTGTTATCCAATGAATCATGAAATTGTGAGGACAGAAGCTGATTACTTTCTCAGTTGAGTAGCTCTGGCAGATGCATATCTGCTCTTTACTCTCTCACAGATAGCTCTCACTGCCTTATCTAGTGCTTCAGGAGTGGAAATTAATTTGGAAAAGTGGTCTTTTCTTTTTCTTTATAGGTATGAATTAAGCACTTTATTTGCTTTATTTGACATTCTTAAGTATTAGATGGAAGTATGTATTTACCAATAGTTAATACACAGGTGCATTCTTTCAGTATTTTTCAAAACCGAAGCATTGTTGTTGTATTTTTCCCTTTTTTGGAAAGCAGGAGGTAATATGATTAGTTTGTGTCTGTTTTTCATATTTCTTTGAATTTTTTTTTTGCTTCTTCCAAACTGACTTCTTTACCTAAATGTCCTGGTTTCAGCTGGGATAGAGTTAATTTTCTTCTTAGTAGTTAGTACAGTGCTGGGTTTTGGCTATGATGTGAGAACAATGTTGACAACCGCACTGATGTTTTTAGTTATTGCTGGGTGATGTTTATACTAAATCAAGGACTTTTCAGTTTCTTGGGCCCTGCCAGCAAGAGGGCTGGAGGGGCACCAGAAATTGGGAGAGGCCACAGCCAGGACAGGTGACCCAAGCTAGCCAAAGAGGTATTCCATACCATGTGACATCATGCTGAGTATATGAGCTGAGGGAAGAAGAAGGAAGGTGGGGACATTTGGCATTATGGTGTTTGTCTTCCTGAGTAACTGTTATGTGTGATGGAGCCCTGCTTTCCTAGAGATGGCCAAACACCTGCCTGCCAATGGAAAGTAGTGAATTAATTCCTTGTTTTGCTTTGCTTGCATGCATGGCTTTTGCTTTACCTATTAAATTTTTCTTTTCTCAACCCTTGACTTTTACATTCCTTTCTGATTCTCCTCCCCATCCCTCTAGGTGAGGGGGAGTGAGCAAGCAGCTGTGTGGTGCTTGGTTGCTGGCCAGGGTTAAAGCATGACAATTAATTAGAACAGAATAAGATTTTCTTAGACTTCTCTTGAAGATTAGAGTGAAGAAACTGGAAAAACAGTAGGAACTGAGGGTACAAAGCACCTAAAGAGTCACTTATATCCTTTTTTAACAATTATATATTTAAAATTTCAGAGTCAAATGGAATTGCTTTTAACTGACAGCAACTAGACATGCAGAAACTGTAACTACTGTATTTAGCTGGTATAGTTGTTTTGATTTCCATGGGATAATAAAAGTGCTGTTTTGCCCTTTCAGTCACCTTGCCTTTCTGTGGTCTATCAACTGGTATTTGCAAAGGCCTTTGATATTATTGCTGAAGTGTGTGTTTGTGTGTAGTTGTTGGGGTTTTATTTGTTGTTCCCCCCCCCCCCCCCCCGAAATGCAACTGATGTAGTTGCTCTAGGCATCTATATCTTGTGTGTTTTACTCATCATATGATGCTCCATGTGAGTGCCTTGCATCTGGAGCCTATTGTAGGTACAAGGACTGATAATAAATGCAAGTAATTCTTTTTTTAAAAAAGCTGTTCTTTCTTTCACCTGCCCTAAAAGAATCTCAGATTTATTAGGAAGAAGTAAAAAGTATTTTTCTTATAAGACTGAGTCAGTGTGGGAATGTCCTGTTCTGTGTTCACTGTCCTCTCAGAATAGCATGAAAACATTCGGGTATTTATAACTTGTTGCTCTCATTCCTGAATTTATAGTCTATACTACTTAAGCAAGCTTTTCTGAACTATGGCATATGAAAAGAGCTGGAATAATTTGTAAGCAGTGTGTGAATCAAGGTATGTAAACATCTCATATTCATGAAAAACTAAATTGTTGTCAGCTGTCTATACCACACAATTGCTATAACCTAGTCACTCATTGTTTCAAATGAGTTTGTGAGCTGCTGGATATGAGAGAAACTAATACTGCAGCTCAGATCTTATGGGCCTGTAGGTGTGTGCGCCTGTGGATATGGAACTAGAGTGGGATGGAATGTGGAAGGCTTGAAAATCTGTTGCTTCTGCAAGGTCAGTAATATGTAGGACAGTCTTGAAAAAGTTACACCTTCAGAAAAAAACAAGTGCTATTGTGCTCTAGAGAATAGGTGGCTCCAAATCAGTCTTCAGTTATGCTACCAGCAACAGGTTAAATAATACCTTTGCTTAAATCTGAGCTCTACAAGAACAGTGATACTAACAAAGCAGTTATCAGTTTACAGTAATTATCTTTGTGGTGGCCAATGCTTCAGACTGGGAACTGCAACTGATGCAGCTGTGTGCATCTATATATTAGCTATTTTAAGTTAACACAGATTGCTGTACTTTGGAGTCTTGATTTTTTTGTAATTTATCCATAAGTACACGCTTTGCCAAGGAAGACTAAAACTAGTTGCTTATTGTGGAGCTCTGTGAGGATTGCTGCTCACATTTTACCCTGGTGTTGTGTGCGCTTTTTCTGCTTGTTTTTTGTTTTGTTTGTTTTAAGATTTGGAAGTGTAAATGAGAAACTTGATGCTAAAGCTCAAAGTGAAATAAGTAAAATCTGTCTCATATATGTGATGGTTTTTACTCTGATGAGGTCATGTACCATAGATTCATTTGTCTGGCTTACAGCTTAAGTAAAGTTCCTTTTCTTTAAGACTATAATGTGTTTAAATAAAACACACACAATGGTGTTCCCCTGGTGTGCTGTGTTAACTTTCTTTTTAAGCTTTCAAGATTTGATTTTGGCAGAGTCAAAACCATGCAGCTACCAAAAGAAGTAGTCTCATCTCACAAGCGTTCCTGTCTGAAAACTATTCTTCTGTAGGATTTGCTTTTCCAGCAGTTATACTGTGCAATAGTGTGATCTTAGTGTGACATTTTATACAATCTTAAAAATAAGTTGACTTAACTTAGAAAAGTTTATTTAAAAATATTTAATTTTGCAACATAGAAACTTTGGTTCTTTACATGGTTAAGAAATGCTTTTGTTAAATCATTACAAAAGAATACTGAAAGTGACAGGAGTTTGTTTTTTTAAAAATCAGCTTATAGTATTTATGTAACAAGTATTTTTATTAAGTCTAATCATAAAGCTTTAATGGGCGCAAATGATAAATAAATTAGTGGTAGCTTCCACAATTAACTATCACACTTTATTTTAAGAACTTAAGACTTATTCTTTCATGTCTCTTTACAGTTATTTATCAGGAAGTCTTATGCTGGAAGAAAACAGAACTTAGCCAAGTTACTAGATGAAATGTAAGTAAACATTGGATTTTGAAATTATAAAACATCTCTAAAGGGAAAATATTTTTTTTCCAAACAATAGAAGCTTTGAGCAGAAATGTGCTTCAAATGATTTTCTTTGCTTCAAGGCTAGCATAAGCTAAGTAAAACATGGGCAATGAAATGGAGCACCTAGCAGGTGGAAGCAGGGGGAGAAAATACTGAAATTTATCTTTGATATAAACAAATAAAATTAAAAGGAAAAAGACCTGCTTATCAGAATGTAAGTGTTGTAGTTGATTAAGTGCTAACAACTGTTCAAAAGTGAGAAGTCTATTTTGGGCACTAGATATTTCTATTGTCTTAAGTCTTAAGATTAAATACTTCCTTTCAGTCCTTTCCTAAGCAAAATTATTAATGTTAAGTGACCTGCCAGGATTTATATCTCACTTTGCAGCTATAAAGATGGTTCAAAATAATTTTAAGTTTTGAGATATCAAGAATGCTAGCATGTTTTTTCTAAAACAATGGGGAATGTAGTACACTGATTATTAAGTTTTTTAATTAAATAAAAAGTTTGGGGTATGAAATTTTCAGTAAGTAATCAGTTTTCTAATTTTCTAAGTGAATGCATGCATTTTAAATGGGATAGTGATAGCATTAAAACTCCAGTCTTTTGACCAAGTTGATTTTAGTAGTTCTCTCTCATTTACTTTTCCTCCTCAAAACTGAGGTACAATGCTGAATGCAAAAAATATCCATGTATTCTAGTGTTTGTTAGCATGGTAATGTGAACTCTGCATTGTTATAATTTGCCTTGAGGAAATCCAGAATCTGGATGCTAACAACTTGTTTCAGGACAGTTCTTTGCATTGAGATTCTGCTGTATCTTGATGTTATTTAAAATTAACCCTCTGATGTAAGATGACAATTGCTCTACATATGTAATCTCAGATTCTCTAAAGTTTGAGTGTTATGTGGGATGGGAAGTAGAGTCTAAGCTGAGATTCTGTTTATGAAGCAGTTTGGAGGCAGTGAAGAAGTCAGTACTTTGAACATATAATCTTGTTTTGACAAATACAAGGACTATTTGGTAAGCTTTATAATTAAAACTGTTTTGTAGCATGTTGCCTTGTAGCTTCTTGAAGTCTGTTTAAAAATTAGATGTAATGCATTCAAAATCTAACAGAGGCGTGGAATTCATTTAAGACTCCTTAAATTAAGTTTTTTCCCTGTATACTGTACTGATTTTTTTGGTGAAATCTTTCTAGTAGAAGCTGCTCAAAAATACATACTGTGCTCATTGCTATAGGGAGGGAAGGTAAACTGCTGGTTCAAGCTTAAGTATTAAGGGATAAGCAACAACAGTAGACATAATACTGATTGATAGTACCTTTTGTAATCCACAGGGTGGAGCTCTAAAACTGTTGTGTTGCTACTGTGGGCATGAAAAATCTAATGAAGAAATATGAGCTACCAAGGCCTGAAGAGCTTGCTGCTCTAAAACAAATAAGAGAAATGTCACAGCTCAGAGCTTTCACTTAAGTATCTACTTGCAGATTTGTATTAACTCTTCCTCCTTAATGTTTCAATTTTCTGCAATTTTTATTATTATTATGAAAACATTAATTTTTTCTGTTCAGTGTGAGTGAAAACTAAATCATCTAAATGTATAAATGAGGATGTCTGTTCAAATTCTTACTCTGTGAGTTTCTATTATTTTGTCTTGGTTCTCTGCTTCCAATAGTGCTTCTAGTAATAAATAACTACATTCTTTGTGCTGATTTACACCACAAACATTAATAGTTAGTACTTGTAACACAGATCTGGAATACAGGGTGGTTTCTAAGGTCTGGCCACTTGATATCGTATGTAATGAAGAATCATGGGCTTCAAAATCATTTGACTAAAATAAAAATTGTGTAAAGGGTAAATGTTTTCTTAAGGCTTATATGTGAACTGCAAAATTTAAATTCTTGAGTTTTCTGGAGAGTATTATGCCCTTTTTGCTTTAGTACTTGCAACTGCAAATTTCTAGCAAGTTATTAGTTAAGACCTTGGTAGCTTTGTATGTGACAAATACCTTCATAATCTAGTTTTACATGCTGTGGCCAAATAAGGAGACTACGTGACTCTAAAAATGCCTTAACTTTTTTAAAGTTTAAACTTTAAAACAGAATTAAGTAATTGTTCACATCTAATCTGAAATACCTTTCACAGCTTTCATTTGTAACATTGACTGGTCATTGTAGAGAATACTGCTATATTCTGATGGAGGAAGAGCTTTTTAAAAAAAAATCAACCAACCAACCAACCAACACCCCCCCCCCCCTCTTTTTAATGGAACATGTTGGTATTGAAGAGCAGATTTTCTGCATCCTGATAGTCTAAGACATTTCTGAAGTATGGCATTTAAAAAAACCTCGTTAATTGCTGAAGAGGGTGATCTATTAAAATCTTACCATAAAATGCAGGATGTATTGGTTGAGTTGCTGGGTTTTTTTAAATAGAAAGACCCCTTAAATTATGCAAATTATCATAGTAGATTATAGTTTGACATTATAGCATGAATTTTAAAAAATATTCCTGTTCAAAATAAGTTGAAATTTGTGTAGTTTAAGGACTCTTTGAGCAAAACCATGGTAAAATTAGCATTAAGAATGTGTTCTTACAAAATGTGGAACCTCAAGCATATTTAATGAAAACTATTTAATGCTGTAAGAACTTTAACTAGTTTGTTCTAAATGCCAATCTTAAAAGCATGCAGAAACTGGCAACTCTGTAAAACTAGACTTTTCATAGCTTTTTCAGTTTCTGATAAAATGATCTAGAAAATAGCTCCAACTGAGCCCTGGAGACTCATACCCCCCACCCTGTTTAATTTTAAGGTGTCTTATTTTAGTTATGCTATTCTCTGTATTTTGAGGCTGTGCTGATTCTTGATTCTCTTACAGACTTATTTATTTTGATAATTATTCTGTCAAAAGTAACTGGATGAACTGACCGGATAAATTGATATAGTCCACAGCATTTCATGAAAGGGCTAGAAGGCATGTCCTATGAGGAGCAGCTAAGGACTCTGGGCTTGTCTAGTTTGGAGGAAAGAAGGCTGAGGGATGACTTCATTGCTCTCTACAGCTTCCTGAGGACCAGAAGTGGAGAGGGAGGGGCTGAGCTCTTCTCCCTGGGATCCAATGACAAGATGCATTGGAATGGTTCAAAGTTGCACCAGAGGAGGTTCAGACTTGATGTTGGGAAACATTTCTTTACCAAGAGGGTGGCCAAACACTGGAATAGGCTTCCTAGAGAGGTGGTCGATGCCCCAAACCTGTCAGTGTTTGAGGCATTTGGACAATGCCCTTAATACTATGCTTTACCTTTTGTTTAGCCCTGAATTGGTCAGGCAGTTGGACTAGATGATCATTGTAGGTTCCTTCCAAATGAACTCTTCTCTTCTCTGATCAGCTCTTATATAATAAACAGCTCTTGAAACTTTAGGATTTTAAAAAATAATAAGAATGCATCTGAAATGCTAAGGGTTTGTACTTATATAGCTTCATTTCTGAGTAATTATCATATGCAAGATCAGATTTGAGCTGGCCAGTTCATGTACACAAAGGAAAATTTAGTTTAATTTTTTTTTAAAGCTTATAGTACCTGTACAGTGTTTACACCTTGAGGCTTCAGTAATGCTGAAGATAGCTGATATCGATATTTGTAGCTGTAAGTAATTAGGGTACCATAATATACAAGTACACAATCAGTTCTAATCTACTTATCTTTTGGGGGATTTACCAGTTTATAGATGAAATCATTAGTTAATACCAATACAAAGATGATAAGTGGTGTGGAGAGATCAAATGAGAAATGGTAGAAGGAATCCACAGGGTACTGGCTGACTGTAGATGACTAAGCTGCCGCATTAATGAATCCATAAAAAGGGCAAGCTATTATTAAAAGGTCCCGATATTAGTTGTTCTGGAATTCTGTGCATGGTTCTCAATAATGAAGACAGACAAGTTAAACATCAAACAGGTGATGAAAAAGGGCTGCTAAAATGATTGGGACTTTGGTTTTTAGAGTAGGCATAGGTAACTGGGTTTAAGGTTAAAGTGTTTAGTCAACACTGTTATCGATTTGTTAATAAGTTAAGATCAAATTACTTTGATTAATTGATTTTTTATAAAATCATTTTATAAAATTGAAAAATAGAAGGATAAGAAATATTTTTAATGAAACTTATAGTTGCACAGTAAAAGCTGCTATGAGATCTTCTGTACATTCTGTACCAAGGCTAGAAGAAGGGGCTAGAACCATTGTTAAAACTTAGGTAATAAATTTAGGGTTTGAAAGGTTTCTTTGTATTTGACCAGTCTTCTGTATGTAGAGGTGTATTGAAATGTCAGAATATGAGATTAATGGAAACTGGGGAGAGTCGACTGGAACAGCTTGTAGTTACCTGCCAAGAAATCGTGAACTTTAGTAAAAGGTAATTCCGGCAGGGGGAGATCGCGACCACCGACTCATATACCACCTACCCAAATCGTACCCCAGACCCATTTCTAGACCTTTCTAAGCTCTACTGCGCAGAATCGGATATAGGAGGAGAATATGTTAATGGTTTATGGGAAATATCATGGTTATGCATGAATACTTAATGAATATGTATGAATAAGTTTTATATATGGAATCTGATTTTGGGGCCTGGCGTGCGTTGATCATGAGAGGACTTGCTCACGCACCTGGCTGTTAATAAAGAAGTGTCTGCTTATCTACATCACATTGGTGTCGATAAGTTTTATCATTCCGACATTTCGGTAACAACACTAGTTAAGATGTTTTTTCTAGGCTCCAGTCTGTTCATGGAATACTGCCACTATATACTAAATCCTGGGCATAATGAGGTCAAAAGTTTGGGTTGGTTGTGTTTGTTTTGTTGCTTGATTTGTTTTTTTTTTAATTATTATTATTATTTCTTTATGGCATGTTTGCAGAAGCAAAAAATTTCAACTGGACCCAGAAGATTTTCTGGGATTAGTCAGCATTAGCTGAAAATAAAATCTTCCCTATAATGCGTTTACTTGTTTTTACTTTTCCCCTGCAAAAGACACTGAATTCAGTGGGTAATATTTTTAACGATCCCAGGAAGAAAAACATAATTGGAGTCTTGCAACCAACTAGGGAAAGCCTGAAGAAACTTTATTCTGTATTCATATTGAGCAATGTGAGAAAGTCTGAGCAGAAATCTAGACTGTGTGGAGGCTGAGCAAAGAAATATCTTTTCAGGTTATTGAGCTATTGCCCAAATCTTAGAGGTCAGGTTTCCTTTCAACTTCTTATGTTGTACTTAAAAAATATACATTTTATCTCCAGTAAATTCTGTGTATGACGTAGTAATTTAAATTTCTAGTTTGAGCTAGTCTTATAAATTAACTAAGAGTGTCAATGTTGGTTGTCAGAAGTAGAATGGAGTGTGTAACACAAGTAACCATTGTCCCTGGTCTGTGCTTTTTCCTCCAGAAGTGTCCTGGCAGACAAGTAAATATCAAATAATGTGGACATGACAAATCACGTTTGTTTGTTTTTCTAAACTAAGGTTAAAAAAAGTTTAAACTTGCTGTTTAAATCTGTTGCCAATAGTAGATAAAGTTGAAAGAGACCAACATGAAAAGATAGCTATGTTACTTAATTTCTCAACTGGCATACATAATAGAAGTTAATTTGATGCTGCAGTAGTACAGTGTACTTGTAGTTAGGTATTGCCTAGTTCCCCTCACTATAAAATAAACCAACTGCACATACAGCTCAGGGTATGGCTTTTTTTCCTTATATTAAAAAGAACAGACTGATGATGATCTTGTGGATCCACTGTAACCTTGAAGAAAGATGTAATCTTAACCACTGCAATTCGGAGTGCCAGGACCTACTCAGGCGATCTACTTTTCAGTGGCAAGCGTTAACTGAGCTCTCAAAGCCTACCACAGGTTCCTTACTCTGTAGTGTGAGGTATTTGTTCTTTCAGTTGTAATATCTTACAATAACACATTAGACTTTGCTAAAGTAACTAACTGTAGATCCATTCCAAAACCTCATCATTTTAAAGTCACTGTTTCTGTCATTGATGAAGCTGTATTGCTCCCAGTATGGACCCTTGAGGGACACTACTCATTACTAGTTTCCACTTGGACATTGAGCCACAGACTGTAACTCTTTGGATGTGGCCATCCCGCCAATTCCTCACCCATCTAACAGTCCGTCCATCCATCAAACCCATATCTCTCCAATTTAGCAGCAAGATGTTGTGGGGAACTGTATCAAAGGCCTTACAGAATTCCAGGTAGATGACATCCACAGCTCTTCTTTTCTTGGCCACAGATGCAGTCACTCCATTATAGAAGGCCACTAGAATAGTCAGGCATCATTTGCCCTTTGGTGAAGCCATGTTGTCTGTCCCTAATCGCTGCCTAAACTGCTGAATTATTGAATTTTGATTTAGTGTTTAACTATATGTTAAACAACTCTGTGCACAAAGTTTAGATCAAACTGACCCTCTCATGTCATCAAAATTGATGAATGAAAGGACTTCTAATCAAGGCAGTCAACCTTGGGAAACAAAAAATAGATAATGATAAGAACACCATTATCTAAATTATGCAGAAAGAAGCCTCCAAGTGAGAAAGTTCTGGCCCCAAGAGGAGACAAGCTGATAAGGTGCTGCAATCCTCAGAAAATTAGTTGAAAGTAGGACAAAGGTAATTGTAATGGGAGATCATGATCTCCAACTCAAATAGACCCCCCAAAAGAGGGCAGAACCCCACTTGGGGAGCATGTGTAGTTGGTAAAAACCTTCAGTAGTGCTATCTGAGGATGCGCACTAATTTGCATTAGAAGCAAGAAACTTGTAACCAATCCTGTGCGTGAATGAAAATGAATATGTAATGCAATATGAATATGCAAGTACTCTACTGTATATAATGTGTATCCTCGATTAACTTGGTATGCATGTTGGAGGAAAAATCCCCCATGCACCCAGTGTTGCAATATAAACCAATGCCGGCTTTCTAAACGATCATTTTGTTTGAAGTTTTCTTGGCTACGATTTTCAGTAACATAATCACCTGCCTGTCTTCCATATGCTTTGATATGTCTTCCAGGAGGATCTGCTCCATTATCTTACCAGGCACAGAGGTGAGACTGACTGGTTGGCAGTTCCCAGAGTCCTCCTTTTTACACTTTTTAAAAATGGGTGCACTATTCCCATTTCTCCAGTTACTGGGGACTTCACCTGACTGCCATGACTTTTCAAATATGATGGAGAGTGGCTTGGCAACTACATCAGCCAATTCCCTCAGGACCCTGTGATGCCTCTTGTCAGATCCCATGAACTTGTGTATGTTCAGGATCCTCAGGTAGTCTTGAACCTTATCTCCTACAATGGAAAGGACTTCATTCCCCTTTTACGCAAGGGTTAAAGTTTAATCTTAAGAATTTAGAAGTAGTCATGCATCTTAGGTTCGAACAATTAGTGTGAAGGTACCTTGATTGTTTGAAACTAATCTTTGTATAGTCATAAGCAATAAATTCAGGTTCTAACAAAAAGGTAGCTCTGGAGGATGAAGGAAAACCAGTCCAAGGCCAGAAATTCCAGGCCAAGAAAGGCCAAGAGACTGAGAAGACCTGGTTTAAGATCGTATGTGACGACTACAAAGGAGAACTCTAGCCAACTGAATAGAGGAGTGGGTGGATTTGCAGACCCTCAAGACCATTAAAGACCCCCGCTCTGGACAAATGGGCATGCGCGAGGGGGAGAGCAAATGTTAGAATTAGTTTAGGGCAATCTCATGAATATGTATGTCTTCTCTGGGAAATATGTTGAATATACATGTACTGCATAAAAAGAGATACCTGAGCGCAGGAAGCCACGCACATAGGTGGAGCAATGCAGAAGAATGGCTGCAGAAGCATGGCCTTAGAATCTCTGAAGATCTGCACAATCCAGGCCTGGTATTAGAATAGGCCTGTAATCAGAACTGTACTGAAGTTGCTGTGCTGAAGTTAACAAGAAAGGTAGCCTTGAGCTATTCTTGAATCCTGAGACCAAGTAATTATGTTGTGCCAACAGGCCGTGGCTGTAACAAGATACAGCTGCTGGGAAAGCAGGTGCAGGGCCAAGAAAGATAGGGACAGGTATAGGAATATAGGGAGTAACAAACTACAAGGCTGAAGCACAGCAACACAATTAGCTACATGGATAGAATGCTTATTTTAGTCATGATAATTAGGGGTGTGAGAACCACGCGCACTTAGAGACTACTAACCAATTATATTTCTGCTTTACGAATATGCACGTGTATTGGCTCTATATAAGTAGTGTTAGAAACTAATAAAGTTGAGCAAGATGCATAACTCATATTGAGCGTCTTCTTGACTCCGGCGAACCCTTCTTCCAACAATTGGCGCCCAAACAACGTGAAAGCTGGTAATTGCTGGAAAAACTCTGCCTTTGCATCGTGACAGTGGGCTTTGCAAAATTGAGAGTCACTGTGAAGAGTTCGAGCAGGAAGACGTCCATAAGGAGTAAAGGCATCTGAATCCAGCATTGACATCGTGCGCGGACCTGCACCGGTAAGACCGTTTTTTCCTCGATAATGGAAAGAGAAGCGGCACTCACGCTATTAACTGATATTCTTGCTAAGCGAGAGGCTAGCGTGAGCACTAAGAAGCTCCATGAGCTCTGTAGGTGGGTGGCTGAACACAGACACTTAAAAGACCCGCAATTGCTGTTTAGTGTGACTGAGTGGCGAGCGGTCGGGGATTCCCTTTGCGATGCGATCCTTAGTGGCAGTAAATCGGCCAAGGACTTGGGGATTGCCTGCCGGGAGCTCATAAACCATTTACGATCCCTAGTTGCGGAAAAAAAAATGGCTATGGCTGCCTCAGACCTCCTCGGTCAGGAAGCCGAGTCGCAGTCTTCCCGATTGTTTAGTCTCAGTGCTCCGTCTGCAAAAGGCATAATTGTGCCCATTAAAAAATCTGCGACCGAACTGTTAAACCCGACCCCATCTCTGGAGGGTGCCGCCGCATCGGGTACTCCGCGCCGCCCTGACAGCTACCGAGAGCCGCCCCCCCTGTTAGATGAGGATGAGGGTACTACGGCAGGTCCGAGTGCGCCTCTGAATGAGAACGCGGAGTCTGATAAAGAAAATGAACCCACCCCACCTGCACCTGCCCCGATCCCCCGTCCCCGAACCAAACCCTCTGACCGGACCCTAAACCGCTTGCAGCAGCAATTGACTGAATGCCATCTGCCCACTGCCAGTCCTGATGTTCAGATCCTGACCCAGGAAGGTGTTATCCTCCACCCTGCCGCTCCCGACAGTCATTGGTCTGGGGTTGTAAGGGACGCTATATTGGAGGGAGAGTGGGAAGCTGCTTCTGCTGTTGCTTGTTCAGTGCGGACTACTGCTTTACCTGCTGGTTCAGCAGCCGCTGTGTGGAAACCTTTTGATTGGAAGTTTATGCAGCAGCTGCGACTAGCCATTACACGATATGGATTACAATCTGAACCAGTCAAACACTTGCTGACTTATTTGTTTGACTCTGAAATTATGACACCCGGTGACTGTGCTTCGCTGGCTAGGTTGCTTCTAACTCCAGCGCAGTATTTACTTTTTGAAAAGGAATGGGAACGACAAGTGCGTAAGACTTTGCTGCAGCCCAGGGCTCAGGGGCATCCCCTGTGCCATGTTAGAGGAGAACATGCTGCTAGGTCGGGACATTTATGCCAACCCTGAGGTACAATTAACGTTTTCTATGGAAATGCATAGTGCCTCTGCCCTGGCTGCACGGCACGCTCTGATGCTTGTTCCCTCGGACCGTAAGGCCCCTTCCTTTATGGCGGTGAAACAGGGAGTGACGGAGCCCTTTGATAGTTTTGTAAACCGGCTAGTGCAAGCCTTAGACCAAACCTACAATATGACAGAGGACCTTAAGGTACAAATGCTCCAGATGCTAGCTTTTGAAAATGCTAATCCATGGGCCAAAATGATTTTGTCCTCCCTTCCCCGAACGGCCACGGTGGAGGACATGCTGGAGCTGATGGTACACAGCGCATCTGCCCAGCAGGCCGCCTTCATCTCTAATGCTGTAATTTCTGCTGTATCCACAGCCATGCAAACCCATACCCAGGCACTGGCTGCTGTTCTTAAACCTACTGTGCGACCGCAAACTCTGCAAAAGTTTTATACGGTACCTTGTTTTCGCTGTGGGGGGAGAGGTCATCAGCGCCATAACTGCTCGGCGTCTGTATGGTGTGAACATTGCCGAACTACTTCTCATGCTACTAAATTCTGTTGGCGTCCGGGAAACTACAAGCGCAGCGCGAACGGCAGCCACGCGCAGACAAAAGTAGTTCCGCCACCGCAGACCCCGCCGCTGCAGACCCCGGTCTCCCAGCAACCCGGGGAAGCTTGGGACTCGACTTGGCAACAGCAGTAGATGTCACCCTGTTTGACACAACGCCGCAAAAGATTTCGACCACGACCTTTGGCCCCGTACACTCCTCGTATCACTGATTTGGAGCTCTCCTCTTAGGCCGATCTTTGGCTGGACTAAAGGGTATCTTTGTAATTCCGGGGCTTATTGATGCTGATTATACAGGACAGATTATTATTGTGGCTTACACATTGTATCTGCCTCTCCACATTCCGCGCGGCAGTAAAATTGCTCAATTAGTTCCCATGAGAAATTTCACTGATAGCGTATGTGCGCCACCTTGTGACTCTTTACCGAATCGTGGCAATAACGGCTTTGGCTCTACAGACGAACTTGTATGCTTCACTATGTCAATGAACAACCGCCCAGAAGCCAGAGTCACGTTACGGAGGGGAAACGAAACTTGTACTTTTATTGCACTTTTTGATACAGGAGCTGATGTTACTATCATCGCCCGCCATGTATGGACTAGACATTGGCATACTAGACTGGCTGCAGAAGGAGTCAGCGGCATCAGAGGCGTCTCTCTCCCACATTCTAGCACGGAGCCAATCATTATTCAAGTGGAAGACAAAATAGCATCAGCACATGTACTGATTTTGCCTTTACCAGATGGCATCTCTGCCCTCATCGGCCGCGAAATAATGACTCGGGAGTTGTGTTAACTACCCCTGGTACGGTTTTCTGGCAGCGGCCCCTGCGGGGCAGCCTCCCATCCTAAAACTCACCTGGCTTACAGATGAGCCTGTCTGGGTGGAGCAGTGGCCGCTACAACAAGAGAAGCTGCAGATAGCGCATCAGCTGGTACAAGAACAACTGAATGCTCACCATATTAAGCCATCCACTAGCCCTTGTGTTATAGATTTGCTAATAAGTTAAGATTGATTGACTTTATTTGATTGATTATTTGATTTTATAAAATCAATTATGTAATAGAAATATAGAAGGATAAGAAATATATTTTAATGAAACTTATAGTTCTATAGTAAAAGCTGCTATAAGAATCCTCTGTACAGCCCCGTACCAAGGCCGGAGGAATTGGTCAGAATCACCTAGTAGGAATGTTTAGAACTTAGATAACAGACTTAAGATTTGAGATGATTGTTTATATGTAACCTAGGAGAATGTACTAAAATGTCAAAATGAGAATTAACGTGAACTGGGGAAAGTCGAGTGAAGCAACCCATAGTTGCCGGCCAAGAAACAGTTACCTTAAGTGAAAGGTAATTCTGGCAGGGGGAGATCGCGACCACCGACTCATATACCACCTACCCAAATCATACCCCAGACCCATTTCCGGACCTTTCTAACCTTTACTGCGCAGAATTGTATATGGGAGGAGAGTATGTGAGTGATTTATGGGAAATATTATGATTATGCATGAATACTTAATGAATATGTATGAATGAGTTTTATATAAGGTGTATGGTTTTGAACCATGGTGTGTGTCGATCGTGAGAGGACTCACTCACGCACCCGGCCGTCAATAAAGAAGTGTCTGCTTATCTACATCACATTGGTTTCGATAAGTTCTTCATTCCGAGATTTCGGTAACAGTTTTGGAGACCCAGGTGGGACCTCGCTGAAGGAGACCGGAGGAGTCGGGGACCTGATCGGTTCCAGCCGGCACCATGGATTTCTCGGGGATACCCATTGATCCCCAATCCGTAAGGCTCTTCGCAACGTTCCCTGGATTTTTGGTAAGACACTTCTTTCTGTAATTGTAGTAAGTGGGTTAGAGACCCACTAAGATAAGTGCACTAAAGTAAGTGGGTTGGAGTCCCACTATAATAAGTGTATGGTAAGGAGTGGGATGGAGTCCCACTGAGTAAGTCTGCCTGTCAGACGCAGCGAAAGCTGTGCAGGGTTGGACTAAAAGGATCCTTGTGGAAGTGGAAGCCTAGGCGTCTGCCCGTAAGACATAAGCGAAAGCTATTGCAGGGTTGGACAAAAGTGGAAACAAGAGAACCTATATGCTATAGTGTTCTCTAAGGTAGTGCCTCTAACAAGAAGTTAGAAGGGGTTTTTCTTTTGATACGGAATTGTTTATTGTGTCTGTGTATTGAGAAGAAAATTAAGAAGTGTATCATATTGTGGTTTATGTCTTTGTTTAAAGTAATTGTGGAAAAGTGTGAGTGTGGCTGTAAGGGTGAGACGTGCAATTGAGAACGAAAGCGAGTGTGGAGTGTGGATCCGCGGATCGGAGTGACAGAGTTGAATAATTGTGTATTGTACTGTGAGTGATTATACCATGGCATCTAAGTTAACTCGGTTGTTTAAAAGTAAAAGCATGGGTAATCTTGCTGTAAATGACAAAATCCCGAAAAATTCTCCATTGGGATGTTTGTTGGCACATTGGGGAGATTTATATGAGGATTTGCCAAAGAGCCAGATGATTGAGTATTGTAATAATTGGTGGCCTCTGCATACATTGGAAAATCAGGAAAAGTGGCCCATGAATGGAACACTGAATTATAATACTGTTCTGCAGTTAATGTTATACTGTAAAAGGGAAGGGAAATGGAGTGAAACGCCATATGTGGATTTGTTCTTTTACTTGAGACAGAGAAAAGACTGGCAGGATGAATGCAAGTTAACTGTTGGAGATAGTTTCATGATGGCTATAACTGCTGATAATAAGAAAGTGGAAAAGTGTTGCTCAACTTGTGAGATCGGGAAAGGTTGTTTAAAGAAAAGGATTGTTACTGAGAGTGATGATGGACCAGAATTAGATATATCCCCTCCTAGGAGAGAAGGGAATCAGGGTCGAGAATCTAGGGCACAAGAACAGGCGATTGAACCGGATAGCAGTGGAACAGGAGATGTGGAAGAGAGATTATCGGAGATTGTAATTCATACTCCTGTTTCACGGAGAACTCGGCAACAGACCCACACAATAGCTCCCCTCTGACAGGGAGTTGGCAGTGATGGACCGGTCTATGTGAAAGTACCTTTTACAGCTATGGATTTGATGACTTGGAAGCAGGCAGCAGGAAATTATAGAGAAGATCCTGAAAAAGTGGGCAAGGTGGTAGATACTATAATTAGAACACAGAATCCAGACTGGAATGATTTACAGGTGATCCTGGATAATGTGTTAGATGATACAGAGAAGCAAATGGTATTAAAAGCTGGTAAAGCACAGGCAGAGTTGGATGTGATGAGTGGAATAACAGGTGGAACAATAGAACAGAATTTTCCATCTGGGGATCCGCAGTGGGATCCAAATAATGTGACACATAGAGAAAGACTGAGACGGTATCAAAAATGGGTTTTATATGGGATCAGACATGCCATGCCTAAATCTCTGAATTGGTCTAAATTATATGAAGCAAGACAAGATAAAAATGAATCTCCCTCAGCATTTTTTGAAAGATTAAAGGAAGATGCCAGAAAATATACTGATTTGAGAGTGGAAACAGAGGCAGCACAAATACAACTGGCTTTGATTTTTATGGGGCAATCGGCACCAGATATAAGGAAAAAACTCCAGAAACTGGAGGGAGAGAATTCAAGGAGTTTGAATACAATGCTGGAAGTCTCATGGAGAGTATATAACAACAGAGAAAGAGAAGAAAGAAAATCAAGGAGAACAGATTTATTGGCAGTAATGACAGGGACGACAGATAGAGGAAGGGGCAGAGGAAGAGGACAAGGATTTAATGGATGGGGAGGTTGTATGCAGTGTGGCAATCAGAAATTTAATACCCCCTTAGGAGTAAATCAGTGTGCCTTGTGTAGAGAGGAAGGACATTGGAAAAAGGATTGCCCCAGAAACAGGAGTGTTCCTCATGACCTTGCCAAGGTAATGATTTTAGATGACTGAAAGGGACCGGAGGGGAACCCAGCTGAACCTCTGGTTAAAATTAAGCTGGGAGATAAAGAAGCTAATTTTTTAGTAGACGCAGGAGCGACAATTTCAGTATTAAATACATGTAAAGGAAAAATTGGAACAAAACCAGCCAATATAATAGGAGCAACAGGGAAAGAAGAAAACAGGCCATTCCTACAACCCCTGGATTTGAAATTTGGAAATAAGATAATTACACATGAATTTTTGTATGTACCAGAGTGTCCGATACCCTTGTTAGGAAGAGATTTGTTGTCTAAATTAAATGCACAAATTGTTTTTGATGAAGGAGAACTTTTCTTGAAAATACCTGAGTCAAAAACGGGAGAAGTCTTGATGATACAAGAAAGTAAAGGAACAAGAAATACCACTGGAGGTGGATTTGGCAGTGATCCCTACTGTATGGGAGAAAGATATTCCTGGTAAATTGAAACTAGCAGAACCTGTTAAAAAAGATTTCAAGGAAGGCGCAGGGGCACTGAAAATTAAACAATATCCAATCAAACCAGAAGTGAGACAGGAATTGAAGAAATTGATTGATAAATTTTTGGAATATAAAATTTTGGAAGAATGTGAATCTGAGTATAATACTCCTATTTTACCAGTCAGAAAACCATCGGGTGAATATAGGCTGGTACAAGACTTGAGAGCAGTAAATCAAATAGTTAAGGGTATTTATCCTGTAGTAGCAAACCCTTATACACTGTTAACAGCGTTAAGGGAGACTTATCAATGGTTTACAGTGCTTGATTTAAAAGATGCTTTCTTTTGTATACCTTTGGAAAAGGAAAGTAGAAAACTGTTTGCTTTTGAATGGGAAAATCCTCAAACCGGGCGAAAGATGCAGCTGACATGGGCTAGATTACCCCAAGGATTTAAAAACTGTCCAACTATTTTTGGAAATCAGTTAGCAAAGGAACTTGAAATCTGGAAACAGGATAAATCAAGACCTGGGCATTTACTCCTATAATATGTGGATGACATATTGATTGCTACAGAAGAAAGATTTATTGTATACAGGTGACTATTGATCTCTTGAATTTCCTGGGACTAAATGGGTATAAGGTATCCAGGAAGAAAGCCCAGATAGCCTGCCAGACTGTGATATATCTGGGCTTTGAGATTTCAAAAGGACAACAACAATTAGGAAAAGAATGCAAAAAGCTATTTGTGGTATACCCGAGCCGAGAAATATTCATGAACTCAGAGCATTTTTGGGAATGACTGGGTGGTGTCGCCTTTGGATCATGAACTATGGGCTAATAGCTAAACCGCTGTATGAGGCCCAAAAGAACTCTCCCTTTGTATGGGGCCCACAACAACAAAAGGCTTTTGTAGAGTTGAAACGTGCCCTAATGTCTGCACCTGCCTTGGGACTGCCAGATCTAACCAAAGATTTCCAGTTGTTTGTTCATGAAAGACAACACCTTGCACTGGGCGTGTTAACCCAGAGGATAGGAAGCTGGAAACAACCAGTCAGATATTTCTCTAAACAACTGGACACAGTGAGTAAAGGGTGGCCAAACTGCCTTCGAGCAGTGGCAGCAACAGTGATGCTCATACAAGAAGCTCTGAAATTGACTTTGGGAAGAACAATAACAGTCTGTCCCACACATGGTGATAACTGTCCTAGAACAGAAGGGGGGACATTGGCTGTCCCCCAGCCGAATGATGAAGTACCAGGTGGTATTGACTGAACAAGATGATGTGATTCTAAAGACAACTAACCTGGTAAATCCTGCAGTGTTTTTAAGTTCCATACAGGAGGAAGGACAACTGGAACATGACTGCTTGGCTACCTTCGAGTATGTTTATTCCAGTCGTGAAGATCTGAAGGATGTACCACTGGAGCGACCAGACTGGGAATTGTATACTGATGGAAGCAGCTTTATGGAGCAAGGGGTCCAATACGCTGGATATGTGGTAACAACAGATACTACAGTTATAGAAGCAGGAGCATTGGCGAGTACCACATCAGCCCAAAAGGCGGAACTCCTCGCTTTAATTCGAGCCTTAGAACTAAGCAAAGACAAGAAAGTAAATATCTGGACTGATTCAAAATATGCCTTTGGGGTAGTGCATGTCCATGGAGCTTTGTGGAAAGAGAGGGGGTTATTGTCCTCTCAAGGATCAAATATTAAGCATCAAACAGAAATTTTACGATTATTGCAAGCAGTTCAAAAGCCAGATCAAGTAGCAATCATGCACTGTAAGGCACATCAGATTGGGAATACAAAAATAATAGCTGGGAATAATTTAGCTCATAGAACAGCAAAAAAAGGTAGCAAAGAAACAAGCATTGCAAATGGCAGTAATTCCTTCTAAAACAGTAACCCTTCCTAGGTAAAAACTGAGATATTTGGAAGAAGATGACAAATTGGGTCAGTTATTAAATGCTAAGAAAAACTTAGCTGGATGGTGGATAACTCCTAATGGACAGGTAGTAATTCCACCTCTTGTGATGAGAGAGATAATTCAAACGAGACATCAGGTATCTCATGGGGGGCAGAAGCCTTAGTAACATCTTTACGAAAGCAAGTAATATCAGTTAAGATGTTGGGAATAGTTAAAATGGTAACTGCAAAGTGTGAAGTATGTTTGAAAAATAATCCAGTGATTAAGAAAGGTTCAAATGGGTAGACTGAAATCTGGTACAGAACCTGGAGATTATTGGCAAGTAGGTTTTTCAGAGTTACCTAGACAAAATGGGTACCGGTACACCCTGGTAAGGGTTGATACTTTTACAGGATGGCCAGAAGCCCTTCCCTGTCGCACCACACAAGCAAAAAAAAGCTTGTGAAGTGGTTATTACAAGAAATAATTCCGAGATTTGGAGTTCCTATTGGAATTTCCTCTGACAGAGGTCCACACTTTGTTGCTGAAGTAGTCCAAAGTGTTAGCAAAGTACTGGGAATTAATTGGGATTTGCATGCGTCTTGGAGACCACAATTTAGTGGAAAAGTGGAGAGGATGAATCAAACTTTGAAACGACAAATAAGTAAAATTTGTCAAGAAACCAGTCTAAAGTGGACTCAGGCACTTTCATTGGCATTATTATGAATCAGGGTACAGCCAAAGAGTGGAACCTCAGTCAGTCCTTATGAATTATTATATGGAAAACCATATGAGTCTCCAGAACCAAATCTAAACATACATGTAAAAGGAAAACAAGATGTGTATAACTATTTGCTTTCTCTAGGAAAAAATTTGGCTGCAATTCGGAGTGCAGTAATTTGGAATAGACCTTTATCCCTGGAAAATTCAGTGCATGATTTCCAACCAGGAGATTATGTCTATGTGGAGACCTGGACCTCCGAAATTTTGCAGGAACGTTGGAAAGGACCTTTCCAAGTACTGTTAACCACTTTTACAGCTATCAAGATAGCAGAATCAGATGCTTGGATACATTATACTTGAGTGAAGAAAGCACCTATTCCATGGAAGATTATCAACCGTGACCTAAAAACTTTAAAATTGACTTTGAAACATGTCTAATTTTTCGTATCAGGTTATGATTGTTCTTTGGATTCCATTTTGGTCGGTAGTGTTGGCGGGATCATGGACTGACTTGGTGGACAGGAACGAAAGACAAGTAGAGACAGAACAAGTGATTGAAATTCCCAAACAGCTGAGGAAAATGTGATGGTAGGATTGATTAAAGGATTTGCCAATTTACAAAATGTTACACAGATCACTGCTTGTTTACCAATACCGAGGGCAGTAGGTGAATCTATTCCATGGGGAATTTTAACCATGAATCTGACCAAATTGGAATATGAAAATGGGACAATGAATTGTAAAGAAGAACCTAGGGAAACTTGGTCATTGCAAAAGGTTAAAGTTGGGGAAGAATCACCAGTACATTCAACCATTTGGGAATGTAAAGGACGATTTGTAGCAAAACCGGGATTATATGGAGATTTAGGGAACAAGGGATGGTGTTACTACCCTAAAATGACTACAACAAACACCAGTGTGTGGATAACCGAGACAAAATGTGAGAAAAAGAATCGAACCCTACAGGAAATGGAAATAGTTTGGGATTCGGTTTGGTCTATGACGTTATATTCTCATTTTCACTATATGGCAAAAACTCCTTGGTGTTTTACCTGGGATGGAAAAGTTTTTGCAGTATTACCCTGGGTCAATGATAGATCAACTTCATTGGGAGAGAAGGAAAATAAAATAGTGCCATGGTGGAAATGTGAAAAAGTGTATGATTGTAGCAATGCAGACTTAATAATTCAAAGAATCCCTCCTTTGGCCGCTGCTTTAAAATATGGTTGTTTTTGTCGAGGTCTTAAGAATACTCTCAATCTAACTAGCGCCTATACACCCAGAAGAGGAATTATGTTTAGTTGTAGAAAATCTACTATTCAAAGTCCAGGACATCTAATTTGGGCATTGAGTGATGGAACCTGGACAACTCATCTACCATTAGATGGTAAAGTGAAACAAATCACTTTAGGCATGCCAACATTGTGTCCAATTTGGAAGAAATCACCATTTAGAGGATCCCTAGAAAATTTAGAACTGAAACGAACAAAGAGATCTGAGATAAATGATGATATTTGGAATGAACCATCTACAGGAGTGAAAATTGGCTGGGCACTTGAATCACTTTTAAATCCTATAGCTTCATATAGAAACAGAGCATGGCTTTATAAGTTAACTGGTCAAGTGGAAAAATTAGAAAACGTTACCAAGAAGGGGTTTAAGGAATTGAATATACAATTACAGGCGACCTCCAGAATGACTTTACAAAATAGAATGGCATTAGATATGCTCCTACTTTAAGAACATGGAGTATGTGGATATTTCAAAGATAAACTAGACCACTGTTGTATCCACATTCCAAATGTCACACAAGATGTGGAACATGATTTGGATTTATTAGATAAAATTGAAAAAGAAACAGAATCAATTCAAAAGGATATGTCAGAAGACTGGTTAGGGAAAATTTTTAACAAATTAGGATGGAACTTGAGCTCTTGGATACAATCCATAATCAAAATTTTGTTTTTGTTACTAATTGTCATTTTGATGATCATGTTAGTATATGCATGTTTGAAGAAACAGTTTACCAATAGAATTGCAATCAATCGTATGATCATGAGAGAAGTACCAACTAGTCCACCAAGGTATAGCCCACCACCACCAAAATATGTTGAAACAAATGACATGTAAATAGTGTGAAAGTATTGAAATAATGATTTTCAACACTTTCAAAGGGGGGAAATGTTATAGATTTGCTAATAAGTTAAGATTGATTGACTTTATTTGATTGATTATTTGATTTTATAAAATCAATTATGTAATAGAAATATAGAAGGATAAGAAATATATTTTAATGAAACTTATATAGTAAAAGCTGCTATAAGAATCCTCTGTACAGCCCCGTACCAAGGCCGGAGGAATTGGTCAGAATCACCTAGTAGGAATGTTTAGAACTTAGATAACAGACTTAAGATTTGAGATGATTGTTTATATGTAACCTAGGAGAATGTACTAAAATGTCAAAATGAGAATTAACGTGAACTGGGGAAAGTCGAGTGAAGCAACCCATAGTTGCCGGCCAAGAAACAGTTACCTTAAGTAAAAGGTAATTCCGGCAGGGGGAGATCGCGACCACCGACTCATATACCACCTACCCAAATTGTACCCCAGACCCATTTCTAGACCTTTCTAACCTTTACTGCGCAGAATTGTATATGGGAGGAGAGTATGTGAGTGATTTATGGGAAATATTATGATTATGCATGAATACTTAATGAATATGTATGAATGAGTTTTATATAAGGTGTATGGTTTTGAACCATGGTGTGTGTCGATCGTGAGAGGACTCACTCACGCACCCGGCCGTCAATAAAGAAGTGTCTGCTTATCTACATCACATTGGTGTCGATAAGTTCTTCATTCCGAGATTTCGGTAACACTTGGAATACCCCCGTCTTAGTTATACCAAAAAAGTCTGGAAAGTTTCGCTTACTTCATCACTTACGCAAGGTGAATGAACAAATGCGAGCCATGGGAGCGCTCCATCCTGGATTACCAACTCCTACTATGATACCTAAAGACTGGGCCTTATTAATTGTAGACCTAAAGGACTGTTTCTTTACCATACCTCTACATCCCTCAGATACACCACGCTTCGCCTTCACCTTGCCAGCGATTAACAAGGATCGGCCAGCTCACCGTTATGAATGGGTGGTCCTTCCACAGGGAATGCGCAACAGTCCTACCATGTGTCAACTTTTCGTCGCTGCAGCATTACAGCCCTTACATCAACAGTGGCCGCATGCTCTCATTTATCATTATATGGACGATATTTTAGTAGCTCAACCACAGCCCTTTACAGAAAAAAACCTACAACACCTTATGCGAACGCTTGGACGGGCGGGATTACAAGTGGCACCAGAAAAGATTCAAAAACAATCTCCGTTCCTATACCTGGGATGGAAGATTAATGACAGCATAATAACGCCACAGAAAACCACCATTGCCACTGAGATTAAAACCCTTACTGATGCGCAGATGCTGATGGGGGTTTTACAATGGGTACGTCCCCTTCTGGGCATTACTAATGAAGATCTAGCTCCCCTACGGCCTCTTTTACAAGGCACAGATGCAGCTAAGTCCATTCGCCTCACTAATGACCAACGGAAATGTATACAGCATCTTGGGCACCTAGTCTCAGCGCGATGGGCAGCTCGACGAGACGCTACCCTCCCCCTTCGACTACTGGTGGTTTCTCGCCCTGTCTCTGTTTTTGCTGTTATCATGCAGTGGCAAAAGAAAAAAGGGGGAGATGACCTCTTCTATGTCTTGGAATGGATATTCTTATCCCTTCAACCTAAGAAAACGGTTCAAACTCGCATGGAAGCAATAGCTGAAGTCATTCGCAAAGGTCGTGATAGGATGATAGCTATTTCAGGGGAAGAACCATTTAGTATTCACCTGCCAATGAAGGGAGCAGACCTAGAATGGGCCTTGCGGAACTCTGTTGCTTTACAATTGGCACTCTTAGGATATTCTGGACAGATATCACGAGAACAGCTAAAGGGGAAAGATATCCACTTTTTGAGAAAGTAATCATGGATGGAAATACCTAAGCATTCATCTGTTCCACTTTGGGATGATCTTACAGCGTTCACTGATTCAGGCAAGGCTACTCGACGGGCTGCTGTGGTCTGGAAGAAAAAGGAACTCTGGCAGCAACATATTATTGTTGCCCACCCTACAGATAATTTACAGACATTGGAGCTGCTTGCAGTTTGTTGGGCTATGGCAAACTGGCACACGGTGGCGTTGAACATTGTCACCGATTCACTATATGTGGCAGGAGTAGCTCAAAGGATAGAGGATTCACTTTTGAGAGAGGTAACCAACCCACGACTAAATTAATTATTCCAGCAACTTCAACGAGCTACAAAGCAGAGATCTGCGCCATACTGTATCATTCATGTCAGAAGCCACAAATGGCAGGAAGGCTTAGGAGAAGGTAATCACAG
This sequence comes from Falco rusticolus, assembly GCF_015220075.1. Classification (NCBI taxonomy): domain Eukaryota; kingdom Metazoa; phylum Chordata; class Aves; order Falconiformes; family Falconidae; genus Falco; species Falco rusticolus. The sequence goes on from NC_051209.1 coordinate 4,360,799, forward strand.
AGCAGATCAATTGGTTAGCCTGACACGAACTGCACCCGTCAATCAATTTGAAGCCGCACGAATCTCCCACACTCAGTTCCATCAAAATGCTAAAGGATTAAAAAGACAATTTCGGCTGACATATGCTGAGGCACAGGGTATTGTTAGGAGTTGCCCGCAGTGCAGCCACCATGGCCCTGGCCTAGGGATGGGGATCAATCCCTGAGGCCTGAGGGCATTAGAGGTCTGGCAGATGGATGTCACTCATGTTCCTGAATTTGGCAGATTGAAATATGTACACGTCACGGTAGACACCTATTCAAAATTTATTTGGGCAACTGTGCAACCTGGGGAAAGAGCCTTGCATGTGTGTAAACATCTAACAGCCTGTTTTGCCATCATGGGAGTTCCAGAACAGATTAAGACGGACAATGGTCCTGCCTATGTCAGTCAAGTTCTGCGGAAATTTCTTATTACGTGGGGAGTACAGCATAAAACCGGAATATCTCATTCTCCCATGGGACAAGCCATCGTTGAAAGAACAAACAGGACATTGAAGGACTAACTGCAGAAATTTGCGGACATTACTGATCCAAAGGAGCGTCTACACAGAACCTTGTTTGTTCTCAATCACTTGTGTGTGTTTGGGGATGATTCAGAACCCCCAGCTATCATTCATGCTACTTGTGTAAATACTGCAGCCCCAAGAACTGAATTATCTGTTTATTATAGAAATTCGCGGTCAGGGGAATGGGAAGGTCCTGCCCCTGTTTTGTTTAATGGTCGAGGTTATATGTGTGTTTCCACCCCTACAGGTCCAGTATGGGTACCCAGTAAATGGATACGTGCTGATATCAGTAATCATAAAACTGGTACCGGAAGCTTGCCAGCGGGAGCTACATCGGCGGCATCTAGCCACACAGCCTCTGGTGTTGGAGGCATCGCTGCTGTTACAGAAGAGGACAATCTGGGCCTCCCCGAGGAATGCATGTGACCAGCTACGGGCAGAACTAGAGAACAGAACTCTGTACTATTCCTTACATGCCTGTGACTGTGGACAAAGGGAATGTGGCTGGGTTCTATTACTTTGTGGCTTCTGTAAACTTGTATGGTGGGTCTCTGTATATACCTTGCGAACGGATTTGGGGTGTTTACAGTGTAAATGGAAAATTAGAGAGAGGAATCCTTTTTGGGAATTGCAAGAAGGCATTAGAGGAGACCACCGGTTTGCTCAAGATCTGTTTGCCCTGTTTGAAGCTACTGAAAGTGTGAATCAAGCACAGTGGCAGCGGCGGGTTTGCAGATATTTGGACGGCCTTGGGCTGCTACGTTAGACTAAAATTATAAGTAGGGAGTGTGGTAAAGGTATTTTTATACCCCGACAATATGCTGCCCCTGCCAAATGGTGGGGGAAGGTTCAGAATGGGTGGGCAAGGAGAGTTCACAGAAAGTAACGTTTCTGTAGGATTAAGCATGCTCAAATGGTGGATTTGGTTTATGGTCTTGATGAATATGTTACCCGTTGGCCAAAGTATTTTTGACATCTTGCCTAGAACAAACATATGGGTGACATGGGCAAATATCACGGGGGTAACAGACTTTTGTTTAAGTTTGCAGCAAGCAGACAACCCCTTTAGAACTTGCTTAATTGGTATTCCCCTGCAGGAGAATGAAGCGGACTTTGATGGGTTTTGGAATGTCAAAACAGTGAATCTGACTTCCAATGAAAAGGGAACATGCCTGAGTCCGAATGGGCAATTTGTTTGGCCTTCTATGCGTAATGCAGCATGGCAGAAAACGGTTATTGAGAATTTGAATCAACCGTATCATTTGCCATTGCAGGAGTTAGACCTATTAGGTAGCATTATGCCCGTTAAGTACGTTAACGTGACTGCAACGGGAATGCCAGAATGCAAGGACACGGTACCACCACTTCAACCTCTAAATGGCACTGGAGTAATTTGGTTTGGTGAACCATGGCGATTGTGGCTAGCATGTGAATGGGAGTTTGATACAAAGTTTCAAAATTTAACTGGTTCACCTAATTGGGGTGAACTGAAAGCTGGAGGCTTACATGTAAATGTATCAGGGGGCTATCAGTTGCCAACGGGGGTCTTTTTGATATGTGGAGATAGAGCATGGCCAGGGATTCCTTTGAATCCTGTCGGTGGACCATGTTATTTAGGGCGTTTAACTTTCTTTGCTCCACTTATGAAAGACTTATTGAAAATGACTCCACAATCTCATAGATCACGGAGGGCACTGCACACCTTTGATGAGACATGTAATTACCGAGTCGATCTGCAGCCTGTAACAACAAATGTCTTAGCCTCCATATTTATGCCAGGAGCAATGACTGCATTAAATGCTAAGAATATACGAAGGTTAGCGTGTTGGGGAGAGAAGCAATTTAATCTTACATCACAGATTTTAAGTTCGTTATCGCTTGACGTAGATAGTGTTAGGCATGCTACATTACAAAATAGAGCTGCAGTAGATTTTTTGTTATTAGCACATGGACTCGGTTGTGAGGATTTTGAAGGGATGTGTTGTGTGAACCTTTCCAATCATTCCATATCTATGCACAAGAAGTTGTCACAACTGCAGGGAAACATGAAGCATATTCTTCCTGATGATAATCCCTTTGATGAATGGTTGAGAGGATTGGGCATAACAGGTTGGTTAAAGACGTTATTGATGGAAGGAATACGCTTTGTTATAATCATTATTGTAATGCTTTTAGTTTTTAGCTGTGTTTTATCTTGTTTAAAGAGAGTAGTTTTTAACATAACCAATCAGGCCTGGCTTGTGCAAAAGAAAAAAGGGGGAGTAATGCAGAAGAATGGCTGCAGAAGCATGGCCTTAGAATCTCTGAAGATCTGCACAATCCAGGCCTGGTATTAGAATAGGCCTGTAATCAGAATTGTACTGAAGTTGCTGTGCTGAAGTTAACAAGAAAGGTAGCCTTGAGCTATTCTTGAATCCTGAGACCAAGTAATTTTGTTGTGCCAACAGGCCGTGGCTGTAACAAGATACAGCTGCTGGGAAAGCAGGTGCAGGGCCAAGAAAGATAGGGACCGGTATGGGAATATAGGGAGCAACAAACTACAAGGCTGAAGCACAGCAACTCAATTAGCTACATGGATAGAATGCTTATTTTAGTCATGATAATTAGGGGTGTGAGAACCGCATGCGTTTAGAGACTACTAACCAATTATATTTCTGCTTTACAAATATGCATGTTTATCGGTTCTATATAAGTAGTGTTAGAAACTAATAAAGTTGAGCAAGATGCATAACTCATATTGAGCATCTTCTTGACTCCGGCGAACCCTTCTTCCAACAGAGCAATCCCCTGTGCATCCAGCGTTGCAATAAAGAATGCCTGCTTCTCTAATGCTACATTGGTGTTAAGGAGTTTTCTTATTCCTGATTTCGGTGACACCCCCAGTCCCTGCCCTGAGGTTCAGGGGCTTGAGAGATATGGGAAGAGAGATTACCATTGAAAACTGAGGGAAAATTTGGTGAGTACCTCAGACTTCTCCAGGTTGGTTGTCACTAGTTCTTTTGTCTCATTTATTGGGAGGGTGGGTACATTTTCTTTAATCTTCCTTTTCTGGCCAACATACCTGTAGAAGCCTTTATTGTTATTCTTTGCATCCCTTGCCAAGTTCAGCTCCACCTGTGTCTCGGCTTTCTTGATCATACCCCTACACATCAGCGCAGAGTCCCTGTATTCTTTCCAGGATACCTGTGCCTGCTTCTACTGCTGTGTATTTCCTTCTTACAGTTTAGTTTGACCAGGAGGTCCTTATTCAGCCATGTTGATCTCCTGCCATTCTTGTACAATTTTATACTTGTGGGAATTGAGAGCTCTTGCAAGAGCTGTCAGCTCTGTTCAACTCCTTTGTCCCTGAGGGCAGTGATTAAGGTTCATAGAATGTTAATAGAACCTTAAGGTTAATAGAACATTAAGTGCTTTAAAGCAGGATGTGCTACCTTCTTCCCAAGCTTGTCATTGAACTAATTGAAAGAAAACCACCTTGCTTATAACATTTTCAGCATTTCCAACATTTTTCTTACATGTACTTTTAAAAAGGGAC